>NC_141024.2:55370000-55670000 GCF_052040795.2 Danio rerio
CATCTTACTGATCATTATCTACAGACCTCCAAAATATTCTCCAGCTTTTATTGAGGATTTTACAGAGCTGTTATCAATAGTAACATCTGAATTTGATTATTTTAGTATTGCTGGGGATTTTAATATTCACATTGATAATCCAGAAATCAATGCTGTAAAAGAACTGATGACTGTTTTTAACACTTTTGATCTGACTCAGCATGTTCAAGGACCCACACACAATCGTGGACACACTCTTGATCTACTTATAACTAAGGGTTTACACATTTCATCAACTGTTGTTAAGGATGTGGCACTATCTGATCATTTCTGTATCTTTTTTGATATATTGATCACTCCAGCTATTAAAGACAGATCTGTCTCTGTCAGAAAGAGATGCATAAATGAGAACACCAGTGAGCAGTTTATGAAGGCCATATCACTAGCACCAAGTATATCTGCAGATTCTGTTGATTCTCTCCTTGATTTGTTTAGCTCTAAAATTAAGATAATCATAAATGACATTGCTCCTTTTAAAGTCAAAAAGTTGACTGGCAGGCAAAAGGGATATTGGACAAGGTCACCGAGAGTACAAATTAAAAAAAGACAATGCAGGAAAGCTGAGCGTATGTGGAGAAAGACGAAACTAGTAGTCCATTATAATATCTATAAAGACAGTCTTCATGCCTTTAATATGGAACTAAACACTGCTAGACAGACTTTCTTTTCAAGCCTTATAAACAGCAACTTAAATAATGCTCGCACACTCTTTGCAACAATAGAGAGACTCACAAACCCCCCCAGTCGGATTCCAAATGAGCTCCTCTCTGAAAGCAAATGTAATGAGTTTGCTCATTTCTTTACTGATAAGATCAATAATATCAGAAAGGCAATCAGCTCATCCAATCAGTCAAGTTGTGTCGATATCAAACAAGCTCAACCACAACTTAAGATGGCAATTAATGGTAAAATCTTAGAAGAGATTGTGCAAGTTATGAAAACATCAACCTGCAGTCTTGACACACCCCCCACATCATTCTTCAAAACTGTGTTTACCTGTTTAGAAATGGATCTTCTAAAAGTGGTAAATGCTTCACTTCTCTCAGGGATTTTTCCAACCTCACTTAAAACTGCAGTTGTTAAACCCCTCTTGAAGAAGAGCAACCTGGATAACACCCTATTGAGCAATTACAGGCCAATCTCAAATCTCCCTTTTATTGGCAAAATCATTGAAAAAGTTGTTTTTAACCAGGTTAACAAGTTCTTAAACTTCAGGGGGTGTTTAGACAATTTTCAATCTGGTTTCAGAGCACATCACAGTACACTGTGACACTGTCGATCACAGCATACTTCTGGATAGGCTGGAAAACTGGGTTGGGCTGTCTGGCACGGTCCTCAAATGGTTTAGATCTTACCTTGAAGGGAGAGGTTACCATGTCAGTATAGGTGACCATAGGTCGAGGTGGACACCCATGACGTGTGGAGTCCCACAAGGCTCGATTCTGGCACCTCTCCTGTTCAACCTTTACATGCTCCCTCTGAGCCAAATAATGAGAAAGAATCAAATCTTCTACCACAGCTATACTGATGACACTCAGATCTACCTAGCCTTAGTGCCTAATGACTACAGCCCCATTGACACCCTCTACCAGTGCATTGATGAAATTAACAATTGGATGTGCCAAAACTTTCTTCAGTTAAACAAAGAGAAAACTGAAGTCATTGCATTTGGGAACAAAGATGAGGTTCTCAAGGTAAATTCGTACCTTGGCTCTAAAGGTCAAACGACAAAAAATAAGGTCAAGAATCTTGGTGTGACTCTTGAGTCAGATCCGAGTTTCAACAGTCATGTCAAAGCAGTCAGTAAATCAGCATACTATCATCTCAAAAACATTGCAAGAATCAGATGCTTTGTTTCCAGTGAAGATTTAGAGAAACTTGTTCATGCTTTTATCAGCAGCAGGGTAGATTACTGTAATGGACTCCTCACTGGTCTTCCTAAAAAGACAGTCAGACAGTTGCAGCTCATCCAGAACGCTGCAGCCAGAATTCTAACCAGAACCAGAAAATCAGAGCACTTCACACCTGTCCTCAGGTCTCTACACTGGCTGCCAGTTACATTCAGAATGGATTTTAAAGTATTATTACTGGTCTATAAATCACTAAATGGCCTAGGACCTAAATACATCACAGATATGCTCACTGAATACAAACCCAACAGATCACTCAGATCTTTAGGATCATATAAACTAGAAATTCCAAGGGTTCAGTCAAAGCAGGGTGAATCTGTATTCAGCCATTATGCCCCCCGCTGCTGGAATCAGCTTCCAGAAATGATCAGATGTGCTCCAACATTAGGCACATTCAAATCAAGACTGAAAACACATCTGTTTAGCTGTGCCTTTACTGAATGAGCACTGTGCTGCGTCCGACAGATCGCACTATCATGTTTTTCATTTCTTTTTCATTCTTTTATAGCTTATTTTAACTCATTTTAAATTGTTTTTATCATTTTTAAAATAATTTCTATTGTCTGCATTTTATGTTCCTAAACTTGTCTTTTTTATTCCTGTTTATGTAAAGCACTTTGAATTGCCACTGTGTATGAAATGTGCTATATAAATAAACTTGCCTTGCCTTGCCTTATACTATTTTGTAATATACACTTTAATATTTTGTAATATTCACTAATATTAAATCAGATGCTATTATTCCCTAAATTAAATTATATTCTAAGAACTTAAATTATGATCTCTTTGTATGCACAGGTCAACTTATGTTATATACTTCTCCTTAATTTAATATATTTCTTTATATCTTTCTATTTAAACAAAATTTATTTATTTCCTAAATATCATAATCTCTTCTTTAAACTGCATCAGTCACTTCTATATATTTTTCTATCACACAATATCTGCAGTCCATCTTTATATTATAATCTACAATGATGATTATTTTATTTCACTATTTATCACAAACACACAGTGGCGCCACCAGAAAATTTTCTTAGGGGTGGCCAGAAGAGGCCGCACCAAATCTTGGGGTGGCACACAAAAAAAATTATGAATTCAGTGTAATGTTATATTTTTGTTTTTGGTAAATGTAATAATGTAGTTTTTATTCATTTAATTAATTCTTCTTGAAATATTGCTATTTATTCCTTGAAGTAATTCAGGAAGTACATGTGCAAACCAAATAAAAATCTATGTTTAGTTTAAAAACACTTTTCATATACTGTATAAATAACTTCTTTTTTTACGTGCCTTTATTGTACATCATACGAGATATGCCATGTCTAAAATTAATGAAGATTAATGAGTTTATTATTCCCAGTGATGGATTGCAGCTGGAAGGGCATCCGCTGTGTAAAAATGTGCTGGATAAGTTGGCGGTTCATTCTGCTGTGGTGACCCTGGATTAATAAAGGGACTAAGCCGAAAAGAAAATGAATGAAAGAATAATGAGTTTATTAATTACCCAAACAAATGAACAAACTGAACAAAAGGCATTACTATACACACTCACTATACCTAATAATATTATTTATCCATATTGCTTTTTGAACCATTTTATTAATGCAGCTTCTTCTATTGATATACTGTAGCTTAAGGTAAATATTAAATTCCCATTGCTGTCTATTGAAGGTGCGTGGGTGCTGTCAAGGACGATCGGGGAGGGTAGTGGTAGTTCTAGTTTAAATGACACCCTGGGCGAACCACCCTATACACCCCCACCTCTCTTGAATTGTTAGATTTGTTATTCAATAAATATAACAATTTATTTATATTTATTCTAAATAAATACAAATAATATTAATATACAATTAATATTCTGAATAAATAACAGAAATCAATCCTAAATATTACTGGAAAACAACAACTGGAGTGATATGCCAACATCACTTAAGAAACCTTTTGCATGAAAATTAATTATGACAATTCTAAAGAATACAAAAAATGTATTATAGAGTTATCTGTGGTCTTAGACCAGATCATGGCTGATAAATCATGTTATGAAGTATTACCTCCCTGACTCATTATCCCTCCTTTCTGCTTTAAAGGCATGTTTAGTGAAAGTAACATCATCATCATCATCATATTATATAAACTTTAACCGACTTTCAAAACTTGCTGCGTGCCGACACTTCTACACAAAAGGCTGTTACTCCGGTTTCACGGCGCATGAGCGGTGCCTATTATGTCGGCGTGCATGCAAACAACCAACCGGGATTCACACAGGAGTGCGTGAGGCACGCGAGAATGGTTTTCCGCGCGCATGCGTCAGTTTGCTTTCACCAGCATTGAACCAGAGGGGGAGAGCTACGTCAGTAACACCAACAATAATTTAGTGACTGCATTTTATTTATTTATTTATCTAAATATTGGGAATTTATAAGTTCATTTAAATCAATAATGTCAACCGCAAAATTATATTGGGGTGGCCAAGGGGGTGGCCACAGGGGTGGCCAGAGTTTACCGAGGGGTGGCCGTGGCCACCCCTGGCCACCCCTTGGAGGCGCCCCTGCCTTGCCTTGTTTTATTGTTTATTCTGCCCACTGCCTGTCTTTGACCATCTGCCTGTAACCTGACGACACTTGCAGATTTCTCTGTATGCATCTGTTTGTCCCTGTTTTGACTGCCTGCCTGACTACTGTTCTTAATAAAATGCATGTGGATCCTAAACTCCATTGTCCAGCACCCTTGAATTACAGAGGGTAAAAAAAATCCAGACTATGCCATTCCAGAGCATTAAACTGTTTTCTATCATAACAAATTTGTAAACATTTCTAAACATTTTTATTAGGCTACCTATCCCCTAAATGAAAACTATTGTAAAAATGAGTTGAGTCAATGGCAGTTGAGTCTCTGCTAATATAAATTTAACGGCAAATTTCCTCTCCATTTTTTTTTCTTTTAGAGCTCAGGAGAGTTGTATTTAAAGAATTAGTTTTCCAAAACACGTAATGAATTAGTCTGTTTGCCTTCATGCAATACACTAGTCCAGTTTTCTAAAGTGTGCCTTGGCTGTCGCGTGTCTACTTTAAAGGCTATATATGGGTGCACCCTGACCTGACGCAGGGACCAGATCACTCAACTGTTGTTTTAATTTCACAATTTTCTTAATTTAATTGCTTTTTTCATATTATAAATTATCTAAATGTGGGTTCTGGAGGTTGGAATGATTAGAGTGTTAATAATTAATGATATAACGAGTTTTCAGTCTTGAGTGAACAATCCTTTATGAAAACTGGGGGGGGCGCAAACTCTTTCTGGTGGGGCAATACCCCGTTTTGATCAAATTTTTTCCTCTAATAAAGTTCTGGCATTGTCAGAAGATTTCAGACACTTTTCTGCAGTGTGACAACAGCTGCGATGAGCGTTAATCCAAGAACCAATAGAAGACCGCGGGGAAATGTCAATGTGTTTTTTTCTTCCTGGTTTTATTATTGAGACAAGCTGTGTGCAAACTTGCAACTACAAAATGTTTATCTTTGCTGTGAGAAATCATTTCAGATCCCAGCATAGTGAAAGTGTTGCGGGTGGATGAGGTCAAACTCCGGGAGAGTTTTCTTCCGTGTTTGATGAATCTTCATTGTCTTTCAGTCTGACATTATGATTTACATTTACATTTAGTCATTTAGCAGACGCTTTTATCCAAAGCGACTTACAAATAAGGACAAGGAAGCAATTTACACAACTATAAGAGCAACAATGAATAAGTGCTGTAGGCAAGATTCAGGTATGTAAAGTGTAAGAAGCAAAACCTTAGTAATTTTATTTTATTTTTTACCCTTTACCGCTTGGACACACCTCGAGAGTACCCACAATAAAACAACAAAAACTGTGGCGGGGGGCGCAAAACCGTCCACGATACACACACAAGCTCTTACAATAACTAAGGAAACAGTGAGTAAACTTTCTAGCACCACACACAAACAACTGAAAACAAGTCTAAATGTCCTAGCACCACACACAAACAACTGAAAACAAGTCTAAATGTCCTAGCACCACACACAAACAACTGAAAACAAGTCTAAATGTCCTAGCACCACACACAAACAGCTAAAAACAAGTCTAAATGTCCTAGTACCATACACAAACAACTGAAAATAAGTATAAATGTACGTACAGGCTGCTGGTCTTGTTGCTAAAGTGCTTCTACTAACAAGACCTAGTGCACTGAATATATACCCTTTACCTGGCGCTTGGATACACCTCGAGAGTACCCACATTAAAACAACATAAACTGAGTTGGGGAGCGTGAAACCGTCTGCGATACACACACAAACTCTTACAGTAACCAATAAAACAGTGAGTAAACTTTCTAGCACCACAAACAAACAACTAAAAACAAGTCTTAATGAACTTACATGCTGCTGGTCTCGTTGCTAAAGTGCTTCTCCTCTATGATGGCTGAGATCTTACAATGTGACATGAGAGCCATGTTCATGCAGTCTGACAAGCTTCAATCTTTCAGGATTTTAAAAAATCTCACAGTGTGCCAGTCTTTAGTGCTATTATTATTCTGGGGTTACCACAGCGGAATGAACCATCAACTTATTCAGCATATGTTTTTATGCAGCAGATGCCCTTCCAGCTGCAACTCATCACTGGGAAACACCCATACACACTCATTCACACACATACACTATGGACAATTTTGTTACCCATTGAAACACTATTAGGAAGGAAGAGGTAAAGATTGTTACTATTTTACATGTAAATGATCAAATCAAATCACTTTTATTGTCACACCATCAGCAGCACATGAGTGAAAAGCTTAGGTACTGGCTCCAGACAGTACAAAATACAGACAATGCAAAAACAACGACAGTGCAATATACAGACAGTGCAAATACAACGACAATGTGAAATAGACAGTGATATGTACAATGAATATGTTTCCACATAGTTGTAGGCAGTATTGTTTAAGTACGGATTGGTTAAAGTGCAGTGCATGCTACATATTGATGGTGTGCAATGAGAGGTATGGAAGAGTCTGTGTGGGGTGTGTTAAGTGTTCATCAGCCTGATAGTCTAGGGGAAGAAACTTTCCCTCAGCCGGCTGGTGCATGATCGGATGCTGCAGAATCGTCTGCCTGAGGTTAGCAGAAAGAAAAGTCTATGGCTTGGGTGGCTGGAGTCACTGATAACTATCTTGGTTTTCCTCATGCACAGTCTGGTGTAGATGTCCTGGAGGGAGGGAAGATCACCTCCTACTACGCGTCCAGCAGTTCAAACAATCCTATGTAGGCCTTTGCGATTGCTGCTGGTGCTATTTCCATACCAGGTGGTGATACAGCCAGACAGGATGCTCCCCACAGTGCAGGTGTAGAATGAGTGGAGGATGTGAGGGCTTATTCCAAACCTCCTGAGATGCCTGAGGAAGAAGAGGCGTTGTTGTGCCCTCCTCAGCACTGCGTCTGTGTGGGCAGTCCATGACAAATCCTCAGCTATGTGTACTCCAAAAAACTTGAAAGTGCTAATTCTCTCCACTTATATTAAGCACTGGTGATTGGGGTGTGTTCTCTCTTCTCTCTCCTGAAATCCACCACCAGTGCCTTGGTTTTGCTGATGTTGAGTGAGAGGTGGTTTTCCTCTCACCACTGCGTCAGGGTGTGCACCTCCTCTCTGTTGGCTGTCGTATTATTATCTGTGATTAGGCCCACCACCATTGTGTCATCAGCAAATTTAACCATGACGTTGGAGCTGTGTTTGGCTGTACAGTCATGTGTGTACTGGAAGTACAAGAATGGGCTGAGAACACAGCCCTGAGGAGCATCAATGTGGAAGAGGTGATGTTGTTCATTCTGACCTCCTGGCGTCTGCCTGACAGGAAGTCCAGGATCCAGTTGCACAGCAAGTCGTGTAGACCCAGATCCTGGAGTTTCACCACCAGCTTGGCAGGCACTATGGTGTTGAATGCTGAGCTGTATTCCATTAATGATAAAATCTTAGAAGAGATTGTGCAAATTATGAAAACATAAACCTGAGGTCTTGATACGCTCAGAGGCTCTAAGGGCCAAACAACAAAAAATATGGTCAAGAATCTTGGTGTGACTCTGGAGTCAGATCTGAGTTTCAATAGTCATGTCAAAGCAGTTAATAAATCATCATACTATCATCTTAAACGTATTGCAAGAATTAGATGCTTTGTTTCCAGTAAGGACTTAGAAAAACTTTGCCAGGATTACTGTAACGGCCTCCTCACTGGTCTTCCCAAAAAGACAGTCAGACAGTTACAGCTCATCCAGAACGCTGCGGCCAGGATTCTGACCAGAACATAGCATATCACACCTGTCCCCAGGTCTTTACACTGGCTTCCAGTTACATTCAAAATAGATTTCAAAGTATTATTACTGGTCTATAAATCACTAAATGGCCTAGGGCCTCAGTACATTGCAGATATGCTCACTGAATACAAACCCAACAGATCACTCAGATCTTTAGGATCATATAAACTAGAAATTCCAAGAGTTCAGTCAGAGCAGGGTGAATCTGCCTTCAGCCACTACGCCCCTCGCTGCTGGAATCAGCTCCCAGAAACGATCAGATGTGCACCAACATTAGGCAAATTCAAATCAAGACTGAAAACACATCTGTTTAGCTGCACCTTTACTGAATGAGCACTGTGCTACATCTGACAGATTGCACTACTGTTTCTCTCTTTCTTTTCATTCTTTATAACCTGTTTAACACATTTTTATCTGTTTAATCACTTTTACTTTTTGTTTTGTTTTCTTACACTTATCTGTTTTATTCCTGTTTTAGTAAAACACTTTGAATTGCCACTGCGTATGAAATGTGCTATATAAATAAACTTGCCTTGCCCAGGGCTAGTGTTAGCTTTGAAGCTTTTTGAAGTTTACTCTGACTGTGTTAATCAGTCTCTGAAAGTCCTCAGGTGTGAATGTAAATCAAGCTAAATGAGAAAGCAGGTGTGTGGGCGAAGAGCATGTATGAAGTTGAAGTCCATTAACAAACACATTTGTAGTTCTGTGAGTGAGAATGTTTTCCAGCAACCTCTGGTGGTTAGCGATCGCTGGTGATCATGACATAGCCCCCTCTTTAAGGAGTGGATTCCAGACACTCCTAATACTGTTCAGGTGGGAGGTGGAGTGGAGGCGGAACAGGGGGAGGGATGGAGGGCCAGGACCATGGAGCTGCGGAGGGCCTGGAGCGTGGAGCTGCGGAGGGCCTGGAGCGTGGAGCTGCGGAGGGCCTGGAGCGTGGAGCTGCGGAGGGCCTGGAGCCGCGGAGGGCCTGGAACCTGGAGCTCTGGTATATGTGGGGGCTTATTGTGAGCTGGAGGGCTGGTTGTGACAACTTTGTGAGCTGGAGGACTGGAGTCGGCCATCTTGTGAGCTGGAGGACTGGAGTCGGCCATCTTGTGAGCTGGAGGACTGGAGTCGGCCATCTTGTGAGCTGGAGGACTGGAGTCGGCCATCTTGTAAGCTGGAAGACTGGAGGCGGCCATCTTGTTAGCTAGAGGACTGGAGGCGGCCATTTTGTGAGCTGGAGGAGCAGCCATCTTGTAAGCTGGAGGACTGGTGGCGGCCATTTTGTGAGCTGGAGGACTGGAAGACTGATAAACTGGAGACAGGAGTACAGGTGATGCAAGCATAATAACATTACTGGGTAGGGCAGCAAGCCCCATTGCCGGTGGGTCTTGCTGTCTATTGCCCCCCCCCCAAAAAATATTTAGGGGTGTCCTCCACCTTGCCAACAGTGAAGGGGGACCCACTCATTTGCAGTGCAAGATCGATGTAGTGTTCTAATGTCTCATGGGGTTCGTGCAATCGCATTGTTGTGTACAATGGCTCAGACAGTCCTCCATGAAAAAAGATCATCAGGCATAACTCACTCAATGTTGTTAAATGTGCCAGATTGATGAAATCCTCCACGTACTCCTCAATGGCTTGTGCTTCCTGACATAAACACATGATCTTGATACCTGCTGGATCCATTGTGTGGCCGAGTCTTCTGTAACGACAGGGAGTGACACCAACAACAGAAGGTAGGATCCAAATGCAGGTTTAATCGTAGTCAGGCAAGCGATAGTCAACACAGGTGCAAACAGGTATTTGGAGACAGTCCAGAATCACAGTGGAATACAGGCTAGAGGTCAGAAAGGCAGGCGGCAGGCAAAAACAAAGAGGCTAACGGTATAACAAGACAGGGAAAACGAGTTGTAATGTCACCTTACAGATAAACAAGACTCTGCAAACTGAAGGAGTGAATGTGTGGCTTAAATAATGTGTGTTAATCAGTCTCTGAAAGTCCTCAGGTGTGAATGTAAATCAAGCTAAATGAGAAAGCAGGTGTGTGGGCGAAGAGCATGTATGAAGTTGAAGTCCATTTACAAACACATATGTAGTTCTGTGAGTGAGAATGTTTTCCAGCAACCTCTGGTGGTTAGCCATCGTTGGTGATCATGACAGCCTCAGTCTTTTTATTCATTATTTTTCCGCAGCTCCGCTCTTTTTATTTATTTTCTTTCAGCCCCGTGAGCAAAATGCAGCTCGCAGGTTAATGATGATCATCATTAACCTGCGGGCTGCACCCCATTCCACCCCAAACAGTGGCACCTTAGTGAATATTAATTAATATTAATGTATATTACACCTGCTTAATAAAAATAAGATGATTCACTACATTAATAAATCTGACATAACTTGATCATAAATCTAAAAAAAGAGAAAAAGAGTAGACATCAATAGCAGCAGATAACTATGCATAACTTAACAGCGCCATCATGGTCTAGTGGTGAGCACGTCACTCTATGATGCCACCGATCAGAGTTCGAACCTAACCAGAGTGTTATTTATATTTTTCATTTTCAGTGTTAAGACATTAAATACTGTTTGGGTTACTTATGTAGGGGTACATATATATATATATATATATATATATATATATATATATATATATATATATATATATATATATATATATATATATATATATATATATATATATATATATATATATATATATATATATATATATATATAATTTTTTTTTGTGTGTGTAACCACCGTTACAAAGGACTGGATATCTTTAAAGAATTAATGTTCTCATATTTATGAAAAACATTTGACATTTGAAGGTCTAAAGCAGCTGTGTCTCCTTGAAAAAGACATGGTAGTGTCATTTGAAACTGAATTGGAAATGACGTTATTTTAATATAGTCGTCGACTGAGGTGGGCCGGTCTAAGACTTAAAACTCCAGAGCTTTAAAGGAGTCCCACTCCGGCCCTGCTGTTTACACTGTCAAATGGTACCTAAAAGCCAACCGTACCATTCCACTTTTTTTGTTCACTCTTTGTAAAGGGTACCAACAGGCCCAAAGGGTATCATAAGGCGGAGCTAGATGCGCAGCTGAACACTATTGGTTTACAGAGATACATCTCTTGCAGAAGCGAAAGAATGAAAACAAATGAAGCGACTTTTTTTAAAAACACAGCTGAGACATTACATTGTAATAATATATAACATATCAAACCAGCAATGGTCGACCAGAGCTCAAACAAACCTTGTTGTCATCTTGGTGTACAGCCACAAAGCCAAGAAGAACAGAATCTGCGATGACGTCTACAAGTGTGAGTGGTTTCACTTTCTCCGCTTGTTAAGTGGTGAAGTGTTGGTGACGTATGTAATACTGTTTCCGGGTCCAAGCCGCCATTCATTTGAGTTGAGAAACTATTTGTTTATGATCACTTTTAATTCATATCATACATTAAAGTTAATTTTAAATAAAGTCATAGTGTACACAACAATATCTGGGCTTGCTGCATCACAAATACCAAAATTTTAACAATTTATAAAAAAATTAATCACTTTCTGGCCATCGGATATTAGGCATGGACATATATATTGCGATCGTGATTTTTCGAAAGTATTAAATCGCTTTATAATTGTTTATAATTACCATTTCATGAGTCTCTCCATACAGTTGAATAGAACGCTTGGACCCGGAAGCCGCTTCGCGTGACGTCACACTTAACAAGTGGATTGTCTCTATATTTGGAATGATAAACTACTTGAGCTCATATTAATAAGGTGCTCGTGATCATTGAAGCGCTCTGATATCTGATCCTTTCAGAAAGAGACAAACACGAGACTGAAGTGTGAAAAAACAAAGGAGAAGCTGGAAAAAACAAAGCAAATGATGCATCTGCAACCTAAAACATGACCAAACTGCCACATTTAACTATTATCATCACCTTTTGGACTATTGTCAACTTGGAATGATGGAATTACTTTCTAACAAGAGGTTACGCGTGCTGCTGAAGATTACAGATACTTATGAGAGGTTTGCTCTGACTTTGGGCTATATTGCATGTTGTTTTTGAACCCAAATAAGGCCTAAATATATGCTGTTTGTAATTTTTTCTGTAATTGATAACATATTGGAGACTGTAAGGATCTGTATGTGTTCATATATGTTAATTTTATTTTATTTATTTTATGTAATTACAGACTTTACAGTAGGCTATTTCACACTGTCATTGATCTGCAGTTATAATCAAATCATGAAGATAGGTTAGTAATGAACATTTATACAGTATTTATGTGTGTAAAGCATTTGTTTTGTGAGACGTGCTTCTCATAATGATATGTGAACGACCCGTACGAATTTACTGTGACATTTCCTTGAGTAAAAATGACATCGTCTGAAACTTTCAGTCATAATTTACACCACGCCCACCAAAAGGCAGTGGAAACGCAAGCCTGATAAAGATGACTGTACTGTAC
Source organism: Danio rerio (assembly GCF_052040795.2). Classification (NCBI taxonomy): domain Eukaryota; kingdom Metazoa; phylum Chordata; class Actinopteri; order Cypriniformes; family Danionidae; genus Danio; species Danio rerio. Next base: position 55,382,738 of record NC_141024.2, read on the forward strand.
TTCCCAGTGAAAACGGGCCATTAGCTCCTACTGCAGATATATCACTCTCTTCCTCCCTCACAAAGCCAGGAGAGTCCAAACCTTTCTCAGGGCAACGTACAACCTGCTACCTGGACGTCATAACCTAAAGCATCTTTACATGAGTGAAAGACCATCACCTTCAGCTCAATCTAGCTTAAATAAAACCACTTTGTCCTGCCTGCAACTCTGACTACACATCATATCTTCATGATCAAATTGGAGTCCGCTACAACTAACCCTTTCCATTCAGTCAGGAATCCTGGAGTGATCTTTGATGACCAAACACAGCACAATGATGCAGTAATGAACTCTTTGAGATGTTTAATAAAGTCAATCTGAACCCTTGACTTATAATCCAACAATGGCTGAATAATTTTGACCTCAAACAATTGGGAAAAACATTTGTATGTATTTTGATTTTATTTTACTTTAGAAGGAGGCAGCATGGTGGCGCAGTGGGTAGCACAATTGCCTTACAACAAGAAGGTTCAAGCCCCCTTCTTGGTCAGTTGGCATTTTTGTGAGTTTGCATGTTCCACCTATGTTAGCATGGGTTTCCTCTGGGTGCTCCAGTTTCCACCATAATCCAAACACATGAACTGTAGGCGAATTGAATAAGCGTAATTGCCCATAGTCTATGAGTGCGAACGTAAGAGTGTATGGGTGTTTCCCTGTACTTGGTTGCAGCTAGAAGGCCATCCGCTGCGTAAAACATATGCTGGATTAGTTAGCGTTTCATACTGCTGCGGCGACTTCTAATTAATAAAGGGATTAAGTTGAAAATAAAATTAATGAATGTACTTTTGAAAATGATTTTAGAGAAGAATTTGTTAGTTTGCTTTGAGAAATGCCATGATCTCTGAAATGTACAGGTTTAATAGTGTTTAGACAAATAAAAGTGTAAATAATATAAAACAGGTCACAGTTGTAGCCACAGCAGTTGTTTATCATCCGAATCAGTTAAAGCAGAAACACTTCAGGCAAACAAATGAAACCGGTCTGACTGCTGAAATTCTTGAAGGTTTTCAGCTCATGCATCTATACATAAGATTGTGTGAATCCACTGTAAAATAAGCTAAATGCATTCATGAATACTGTTATTGCAGTTTGAGTTTTCATCATTCTGTAGCTTCAGTAAGGGCACACTCACACTATGCTATCTGAACTGTGCCAGGCCTGTTTCCCTGTACGTTTGAGAAGTTTAAATGCTCTGAATCATGTCAAAAGTGGCTGATCTGTTCTGCAAATTATTTGACTGTGTGTCACTGCATATCAAACGACATGTAAGTGAATTAAATAAGTAAAGAAATGTCCACTGTGCTGAGCTTAGTAAACATTCATAAGCTCACAGATCACTCATAAACACAGATTTCAGTATCAGAATGAGAAGCTTCCTGATTTATGTGATTCTCCTCCAGAAACACACTTGACATTAAAAGATGTAAATGAAATCATCAAAATATCTTCAGCTCAGCAGTAAAGTCTCAGTAAACACAAAGAGATTATCGACGGATAATCAGATTACACTCATAGATGTTATAAAGAACAGAAAGAGCAAACTCTCACCTCAAATAATGCCTGCAGATCTTTCTGTTCCTCCACTGAACTGTTGAGCTGAACAACAGATCGGAAAATTCTTTCACCTCTGGAAAACACGTCACAACCTGTTTGAGACATGAGAAAATAACCAGTCAGATGAGAAACACAGACACACAAGTAGATAAGAATAGAAGATGACAATGGAGGCTTTGCTCAGCTGGTAATAGCAGTGTTGCGAGTACAAAAGTAAAGCAGTCACTTTAATATAACAGGTCACTTTTCCAAATGCGGTATATATTGTACTTGTTATAAACTCAGTAACACAAGTTCCCCTTCGGTTGGGGAACTTCAGTGCCATAAAGTGGATGAAATCCACGAACGGGAGGATTCGGATCAGAAGCCGCTTGTCTGGAGAGTATTGAACGGGCCAATGAATGAAATTAATCGGCAGCGTAAGCTTGCGCAGGTGTGCGGCATCTGCAATTATCTCAGCATATAAGCACACCTGAAGCTAGCAAACGCCATCCTTTTCGCTTCAGATCCTTTCTGAGTGAGTCGATGAGGGTTCCTCTTGCTGTTCAGCACTTCAGAGCGAACGAGTGTGTCTCCCGGTCCAGAGTGGGTCTTCGCGGTGGCAGACGGTTGAGCTGGGTTTCTCCCTTGCCTGCGGTTCTTTGGGTCCAGTCCTCCAGAGCGGTGCGTATTGTTGCAAACTTTCCTAAAAGAGCAACACAGTCGTGCAGCACGTCCTTTTCAGGATGGCGCTCCGACTGTGCGTTTCTGGATGCGGGGGTTTCCTGGCTCCGGATGATGGACACGATCACTGCATTGCATGTTTGGGGGTCCAGCATGTTAATGCGGTGCTCGCGGGCGGTTCATGTCGTCATTGCGATGCCATGACCGTTGCACAGCTAAGATCGCGGCTAACTTTCGCAAGAGAGCGAGCCACCCCAGTTGCCTCCTATTCCAAAAAAGCAGTGGGCGCTCGGGCAGCTCTGAGGGTTCCAGCGGGAGATAATCCGCCGCCCACGGGCTCGCGGACCTCTCGCTCCTCACAGCGCTCCATCGAAGCTTCGGGTAGTGGGAGTGATCCGTCTAACCAGATGGTAGCTCTCACACTCGCTGACACCGGAGATCAGATGTCCTCCGCGGCATCGGAGGGTGGGCTTTCACTGTCCGACGAAGATCCGGACCCGCTCGCCCCCTCCGGGCAGGTGAGCGCTGTCAAATCGGATCCTGAAGCGGACATGTTAGCCGTGCTTTCCCGGGCTGCTTCGGCCGTGGGGTTGGAGATGGTTTATCCCCCAGCTCCGCGGCCGGACCGACTAGACGGGTGCTACGTAGAGGACCAGAAGGCGAAGCCTTCGAAGCCTCTCGTCCCCTTCTTCCCGGAAGTGCACAGTAGGCTCACGCAGTCTTGGAGGGCACCTTTCTCTGCCCGTGCTGCGTGTACCTCCGCCCTCACCGCCCTTGACGGCGGAGCTGCCAGGGGGTATGAGGCGATCCCGTCAGTGGAGCGCGCTATCGCGGTCAATCTTTGTCCGCGCGGCGCCTCTAGGTGGCGGGGTTTGCCCCGCCTCCCGTCCAAAGCCTGTAGGTTGTCTGCCTCCCTCGGAGCCAGAGCTTATAAGGCTGCGGGCCAGGCTGCTTCTGCTTTGCACGCGATGGCCACCTACCAGCGCTACCAAGCGCAGGCGCTGGCCGAGCTGCACGAGGGCGGGTCCAACCCATGCTTATTACATGAGCTGCGCACCGCGACTGACTATGCTCTTCGGACTACTTAGTCCGCCGCGTGTGCGCTGGGGAGGACGATGTCCACACTTGTGGTTCAGGAACGCCACCTCTGGCTAAACCTGGCTGATATGCGCGATGTTGACAAAGTTCGCTTTCTTGACTCGCCCATATCCCAGGCTGGCCTGTTCGGCGACACCGTCGGTGAATTCACCCAGGAATTCAAGGCGGTGAAAGAGCAGTCGGATGCGATGGGCAATGTAATCTATCGGCGTGGCCGTGCTCTGCCCGCCGAGCCATCCACCTCCGCTGTTCCTCGCCGAGGGCGCCCGCCAACGAGTGTTGAACAACCCCCCCCCGCCTGCGCCTCCGGCCAAGCGGGCGCGGCGTACACCTCGAAAGCAGGCAGCCCCTCCTGCCCAGGGCGCCGTTAAGTCCGGTAAACGGACAGCGAAGCGTCCCTGAGACAGGCCATCCGGAGAAGAGGAAACTTGCTCTTTCCCCGCTGGAGGGCGGGGCCCCGATAACAACGGTACTTTTCAGTGCCACCAAAACATCAGTAAAAGAGCACTTTTTCCCTTCCCCGGATGTGACTGCACGAGTTCTGCCAGTTCGGGACGCGCTGCCTTCCGGCTCGCAGACTCTACTTGCTTCGCCAGTGGCTCACGAGCGCTGGGGGGACGGTCTCCCTTCCCTCAGCCCTCCAGCCCCCTCTCCAGAGTCAGGGTGCGAAGCCAGAGCGAATCGCTCTCCTCCAGCTCTTCCGCGGGACCCTCGTGCTTCCCGGATCAGCACACCCACTCCGCGCTGCCCCACCGCTGGTACGTCAGCGATTGTAGCGATGACTCCATTAGCGAGGGCTCTGCCTGCCTGGTTAGCGCGGGCCAGCCCCTCGCGGTGGCTCATACGCACAATGAGACTCGGTTACGCGATTCAGTTCGCGAAACGGCCCCCCAAGTTTACGGGCGTGTATTTCTCCAGGGTCAACCCCCTGTCCGCCCCTGTCTTGCGAGAGGAGATTGCTGCCCTCCTGGCGAAGGGTGCAATCGAGCCGGTTCCTCCAGCCGAGATGGAGAGTGGGTTTTACAGCCCATACTTTATCGTACCCAAAAAGAGCGGTGGGTCACGGCCAATCCTAGATCTGCGCGTTTTGAACCGCTGTCTGCACAGGCTGCCGTTCAGAATGCTCACGCAGAGGCGCATTCTCCAATGCGTTCGTCCTCAGGATTGGTTTGCAGCTATAGACTTGAAGGACACGTATTTCCATGTCTCCATTCTTCCACGCCACCGCCAATTTCTGCGGTTTGCGTTCGAGGGTCAAGCGTGGCAGTACAAGGTCCTCCCCTTCGGGCTCTCTCTGTCTCCGCGGGTCTTCACCAAACTCGCGGAGGGTACACCAAGCGCCCCTTCGGCTCACGGGCATTCGCATACTCAATTATCTCGACGACTGGCTGATTTTAGCCCACTCGCGGGAGCAATTGATTATGCACAGGGACAAGGTGCTTCGACATCTCCGCCTACTGGGGCTTCAGGTCAACCGAGAAAAGAGCAAACTCGCCCCCGTGCAGAGGATTTCTTTTCTCGGGATGGAGCTGGACTCGATCACCATGGTAGCGCACCTCTCCGAGGAACGCGCTCGCCTGTTGCTGAACTGTCTGAGGGAGCTCGACAGCAAACTAGTGGTCCCACTGAAGTTCTTTCAGAGGCTCCTAGGGCATATGGCATCCGCAGCCGCCGTCACGCCGCTCGGGTTGCTCCATATGAGACCACTTCAGCACTGGCTTCACGATCGGGTCCCCAGACGCGCATGGCACGCGAGCACACACCGGGTCTCGGTTACTGCGCTGTGTCGCCGCGCCCTCAGCCCTTGGAACGACCCCTCGTTCCTACAGGCCGGTGTGCCTCTAGGACAGGCGTCCAGCCATGTTGTTGTTTCAACAGATGCTTCCAACACGGGTTGGGGGGCCGTGTGTCGCGGGCATGCGGCTGCGGGCCTGTGGAAGGGTGCCCAGCTGCATTGACATATTATTCGCCTAGAGCTGTTGGCAGTGTTCCTCGCTCTCCACCGCTTTTTACCGGTGCTGGAGTGGCAACACGTGCTGGTCAGGACGGACAGTATGGCGGCGGCGGCGTATATCAACCGCATGGGGGGTATGCGCTCTCACCGCATGTCTCAGCTCGCCCGCCGTCTGCTCCTCTGGAGTCACCCGCAGCTGAAATCGCTGCGCGCCATTCACGTTCCAGGCACGCTCAATCGTGCAGCCGATGCGCTCTCACGACAGCTGTTACGCCCTGGAGAATGGAGACTCCACCCCGAGTCTGTTCAGCTGATATGGGCGCGATTCGGGGAGGCCCAGATCGATCTGTTTGCTTCCCCCGAGAACGCTCACTGCCAGTTGTTTTTTTCCCTGACCGAGGGCTCTCTCGGCACGGATGCACTGGCCCACAGCTGGCCTCGGGGCATGCGCAAGTATGCGTTTCCCCCAGTGAGCCTGCTCGCGCAGTTTCTGTGCAAGGTCAGGGAGGACGAGGAACAGGTTCTGCTAGTTGCGCCCCTTTGGCCCAACCAGACCTGGATATCAGAGCTCTCACTCCTCGCGACGGCACTCCCCTGGCGGATCCCTTTGAGAGAGGACCTACTCTCTCAGGGACAGGGCACCATCTGGCACCCTCGCCCCGATCTTTGGAACCTCCACGTGTGGTCCCTAGACGCGAGGAAGACTTAGGTAACCTACCGACTGCGGTGGTTAATACCATCACTCAGGCTAGAGCCCCCTCCACGAGGCACGCCTACGCCCTGAAGTGGAGTCTATTCACTGAATGGTGCGTCTCTCGCAGAGAAGACCCCCGAAATTGCCAGATTAGTGTTGTGCTCTCTTTTCTTCAAGAGAAGTTGGACAGCAGGCTGTCGCCCTCCACTCTCAAGGTTTACATGGCCGCCATCTCCGCTTATCATAGCGCATTAGCTGGCGGCACCGTGGGAAAGCATAACCTTGTCATCCAGTTCCTTAGGGGTGCTAGGCGAATTAATCCATCTCGCCCCCCTCTCATGCCCTCTTGGGATCTCACCCTCGTTCTCACAAGTTTGCGATCCGATCCCTTTGAGCCACTCGAATCAGTATCTCTAATATTTCTGTCCGTGAAGACAGCTCTGCTGGTTGCGTTGGCCTCCATCAAGAGGGTCGGGGACCTGGAGGCATTTTCGGTCAGTGACTCGTGCCTGGAATTCGGGCCGGATTACTCTCACGTCATCCTGAGACCCCGCCCCGGTTATGTGCCCAAGGTTCCTACCACCCCCTTTAGAGATCAGGTAGTGAACCTGCAAGCGCTGCCCCCGGAGGAGGCAGACCCAGCCCTTTCTTTACTTTGTCCAGTTCGCGCTCTGCGCATTTATGTGGACCGTACTCAGAATTTTAGATCATCTGAGCAGCTCTTTGTCTGTTATGGCGGTCGGCAGCAGGGAAGTGCCGTATCGAAACAAAGATTATCCCACTGGATTGTGGATGCCATTTCACTCGCTTATTCGAGTCGAGGTCAGCCGTGTCCCCCGGGAGTACGTGCACACTCCACTCGGAGCGTTGCATCCTCTTGGGCGCGTGCACGCGGCGCCTCTCTAACAGACATCTGTAGAGCTGCGGGCTGGGCGACACCCAACACATTTGCAAGGTTTTACAATCTGCGAGTGGAGCCGGTTTCCTCAAGGGTATTAGGTAACCCTTGGTGATTGAGGAAACAACTCGGTAGGGTGTTGAAACACGCTTGCTGCGCCATTCTCCCTAACACGGAGGTGCGTGCGCCTTTTTATCTGTCAGTAAAGTTCCCCGTCAGGTGAGCCCTGCAGATTCCTCCGTGGCCCCCAGCACTGACTCAGCGGAGGAGTCACTTGCTGGCCCACTACGTTGTAGGTCTGCCCGCTGGTCAGCCCGCGTTTTGGGTATAGGTGCCTGCTATGCGTGATCCCCACTAGGCGATCCCATATGCTTATTCCGCCACGGTTAAGTTCCCTCCCTGGGCAGACCCGTGTCTTCCCTCTCTGCTAACCACTCTTTGCTATGCGTACTCCCCCTTTTTAGGGCTAGTCCATATGTAAATTCTGCCATCTATCCCCCCCTTGGGTAACGGATGGCCTCCGCAGCGTCCTCCCTATCGGGATTGCACGCTTCCCAACGTACTGTCGTATTTCCTAGAATTATCTAGATGCTCACGACTTCCCAAAAAATATATCTAAATCCGTAAAACTTCTGTTGAAGTAGGATAAATTAGGGCCAGGGACACGTTGGAGGACCGCGCCTCCCATGATGTGGGTGCGTCGCGCTTGCTTGACTATCTCCTCATCGGGGGCGTTGGTAAGGTGCAGTCATTATGGCGCTTTCCATACTTCTCCCATTCGTGGATTTCATCCACTTTAAGGCACTGAAGTTCCCCAACCGAAAGGGGAACGTTCGAGGTTACAGAAGTAACCCTTCGTTCCCCGAGGAGGGGAACGGAAGTGCCATACTCCGTCGCCATAATGACTGTCCCTTAGCTGTTTGAAAGTCTCTTCAGCTTAAAAGGATGGCGTTTGCTAGCTTCAGGTGTGCTTATATGCTGAGATAATTGCAGATGCCGCACACCTGCGCAAGCTTACGCTGCCAATTAATTTCATTCATTGGCCCGTTCAATACTCTCCAGACAAGCAGCTTCTGATCCGAATCCTCCCATTCGTGGATTTCATCCACTTTATGGCACTTCCGTTCCCCTCCTCGGGGAACGAAGGGTTACTTCTGTAACCTTGAACGTTACAATTAATGAATTTTAGCCCCAGTTAAGTTGTGTGCTTTATATTGTCCCTGATGGGGAGTGTAGAGTTTAAAAGAGTAAAAGTAGCAAAACAACAATGAAGCTGTTCAAAAGGCTTTAATAAGCTGTATTTTAGATATGTTTCAGACAGTATTAATCTCTGTAACACTACAGCAGAGCCAGACACAGCTTCATCACTCCAGGATGGCAGACATGTTGCTCAGCTTTTGAGCTTATTTCAGCTGATTTCATCTAAGCCTGTAACTGGAGTCAGTTGAAGTGTTTGTGTTTCTCTTTAGTGATTCTGCTTATTAACAGCAGGTCTTCATCATCAGTGCTCGATCATCATTTATTTGTCTGATTAACTCAATGTAAAGAGGGAGCAGACAGACTCTGAGCTGAGGAAATGTTACTCAGAGGAGTTTAGTGGTAGTGTGTAATTCAAACACAGCTTGTGCGCTGATCTGAGATATATTTAGCAGATTCTGGAAGATATACAGTATAATATATCAAACAAACCAAGCAATGATACACCCCCGCCAATATCTTTTCAAGCATCAAACAATGTCTTGGATATAAAAGCTCTATACAAACCAAAATACTCATGTTTATATGTTTACTCTACAGCACAATAATCTCTCGAAAGCTATGCTGTTTAAACCTTTACAGTATACTGGATATTCAAGGTCTGTTCTTCATCATCATCATCAGGTTCTGATTAAACTTTCTTCATCCTGTGCAGAAAAGCAAGAAGATTATGGTCTCTATTACCAGTGATCACATGACTACTGCCTCCAGGGTGAACTCCAGAATGCTGTAAAGCTGACACCTGTGCCTCTTCCTCAGATGTCCTGTACTTTTCTATTGTACTTTTGAGCGTTGGTGGATTTCCTAAAGCACATACAGGATGATCTACACCAGGGGTGTCAAACTCAAGTCCTGACAGACTCAATAATCTGACAGACTATCAGATGAACCACTGCTGGATCTGGGTTATAACTGAAGAGAATATCCGTGTGGAACTGATCTGCAAACTATTTAATCACAGTGAACGTCTCTCTGTTCTATTAAATGAATAAAACACATTACACATGAGAATCTGACTTCAATATTAGATCAACTCTAGGAAACTCTTCAAATGCTAAAGGAAAGTCAGATCTGCTGAATGTTCACCCTGTCAGTTGATGTTTTGACGAACACAAACCTCTCGCTGCTGAATGCAGAGTCTGAATGAGTTCAAATGAACTGCTCTGATGGTCTGCTGTATTTGATTATAACAGTACAGAGTACAGTAAGGGTTATCATGTGTCTGTAGAAGCAGAGATACTGACAAACACAGATCTGGAGATCATGTAAACACACTGCAATATTTACAGCTCAGAGGATGTGGAATCAGACAGGACTGATTATGTTTGATAAATAACCCTCACTGATGATCCTAATATCATTCACAGCAGCTCATATTAAGCTGGACTCAATAAAATACTTTCTCTAGCTGATTTCACTGAATATACTTTATATATACTGTGATGTTTGTGTCCACCAGTGATGTGTCTTCATAAGTGTGCAGTTTCACGGCTTAAGAAACAAGTATTCAGTGGAAGAATGAAGCAGTCCTTAAAAAACCTGTTTTGTAAGTATTGTGCATTCCTCTACATGTTTCTTTACGTTTCTCTGCACTTCTTTTAGCAGAAAACACAGATGACAACTCAGCTTTAATGACACACAACAACAGCTCAATTTCCCGCTCTTTATTAGTGATAAAACACTGGAAAATGCAGTCTATATATATATATATATATATATATATATATATATATATATATATATATATATATATATATATATATATATATGTGTGTGTGTGTATATTATTATGGAATTATTTTATTCTGGTTGTCCAACTGTGTTTCTAGAAAGACTTAAGTTTTTAAAAAACTTGAATCTTCTCTGGGCAAATTACAGTTGCAACACTCATCCTTTATAAATTCTTCTTCAGTGAAGGGTTTCCTGTGCTGTGCGATTAGCTGAGCTACCTCATAACTAGCCACACTGCAAAAAAATGCTTTTCTTACTTAGATTTTTTTTGTCTTGTTTCGAGTCCAAATATCTAAAAAATTCTCAAATCAAGAAAAAAATTTTAAGACAAGCAAAACATATTGTCTTGTTTTGAGAAATAAAATGCTAATATTAAGTGAGTTTTTCCTTAAAACAAGCAAATTAATCTGCCAATGGGGTAAGCAAAATAATCATATGTCAAAAGAAAAAACAAGATTATTTTGCTTACCCCATTGGCAGATTAATTAGCTTGTTTTAGGGAAAAACTCACTTAATATTGGCATATTATTTCTTAAAACAAATTAGAAAATTCTCCTTTATTTAAGATTTTTTAGATACTTGGACTTGAAACAAGAAAAAATTCTAAATAAAAAAAACATTTTTTGCAGTGTAGAATTTTCTTGCACTTTATTAGCATGAAAAAACTGCTGTTGTTGAGCTGATAGGGCGCTGCTAATTGTTTTACTTTATGATCTCGTTTGGCACCAGTGTAAGAGCTGAAGGCCTGATGCTTTATTTCATAATGTCTTTTAATATTATGTTCCTTTATTACTGCAACTGATTCCTGGCAAATTAAACAGATACATTTCCCGCTGACCTCTGTGAAGAAATATACTTTGCCCCAACATGACTGAAACTTCTTGCACTGACTGTTGATTTTCCTTTTTCTTGGTTGTGCCATGGCTCGCCAAAATGTGATTATCAATTATGTTTCCTTCAGTTTGGTCGGTTAGTTTTACATCATAACAAGAAGTGCTGCCTAATTGAAGGCATGTAATAGCGTAACCCGGTGGTTATTTATTAAATTAAGTTCATTTTTGTATAGCGGGCCAGATTCTGTTAATATTCATAAAAAGCCTCGCAGGCCGCCACAAAACTGATTGGGGGCCGCAGATGGCCCGCGGGCCGTAGTTTGGACACCCCTGCTATTGCATAATAGTCTCTATTACGGGTCCTTTCTTAATTCATTTGACACTTTAGTTTAAGTAACAATTCACACTATTAAATATTGGCTTATTACCTGCCATTTCGCAACATATTAACAGTTGATAAGCACTTATAAAGTGTGATCTCATTCTACATTCCTAATCCTACCCAACGACTAAACCCAACTGGGTCATTCCTACTATCCGGTGTCATTTGAGTCCCCGAGGCATAATATGGTACAGAATGTTTAAAAATGCAATAAAAAATCCCCTTAAAGCTTGTCAGATAAGATTATCCCATTCCCACCACAGAACAAATACTACTAATCATAAAGTAAAAAAATACTAATACTACTAATACTTCCCTTCTTCGACTTTACAGACCTGAAACTTGCTTATAGCACTTATTCATTGTTGCTCTTGGTTGTGTAAATTGCTTCCTTGTCCTCATTTGTAAGTCGCTTTGGATAAAAGCGTCTGCTAAATGACTAAATGTAAATGATGTAAATGTAACACAATGGTACGCACTCTTAATGAAATGAAATGTAAAATAATTACTCTGATTTCAGCGCAAGTAGCTGAACCGTCATGTCTCAAGTCATGTATGCTCATGTTCAGTTATTAATATAACAGAAAAATCTAATAAATGCTAGACTTTTCATTGATCTTGTATTGTCATATATATTTAATTCATCTCAGCAAATGCTATTTTTTGTTTATATATAAAAATATATGAATAAAATATTTAGGTGCATATATTTTGGTCATTAGTTCTGATGCGTTTGTAGCTTGAACGGGTTAATAATATAGTGAAATGTCTATTTTGTCAAAATTAAAAACGTAAACATCAAAACAAATATAAACTTGTTCTCACATCCATCATGGTAAAAAAGTTTGTTTGACCTTCTACACCTTTCAGCTCATCGTGAGGAGAACATAAATACCACACACTAAACAACACAGGGTTAAAAAATACCCAAATTGGGTTGTTTTTAACCATACTGCTGGGTAAATGTGTGACAGAACACATCAGGGCTTAAATTAACCCAAGTAATTGGGTTATTATTTTTAACCCCACAATTGGATTGTTTTTCCTACCCAATGATCCTACTATGGATATTGGTGGCTGCTAGCATGAACTACAGTTGAGGGCCCTCCTGTGAAATATTTATTTAAGGTAATAGAGCAAGGACATTTTAACAGTACTTATGGTTACTTTACATGCAGCACTGACAATTTTTAAAGTTGTTATTGATAGCAGGGCAATAATTGAGTGCGAGACAATTTTTTTTTATTACAAAACTGATAAACTGCAACTTCACATAATGAATACATAACAAGAAACCAGTACAAATCTATATTTGGAGCGGAAGCAAATGTTCAGATTTTGATAAAAAAGTACTAAAACAAACATTTTGTTTTCCACTGGATTAACTTGCATGGAGTAATTGTTCACATCAACACAAGCAATGTATTAATTTCAAATTGACTAACAAACATAAAAATAAAACTTGCGTTAAAGCAATAGATATAGTTTTTCCTAATTGGTAAATTAAAGCTATTGGTTTATGAATTGTAATAGTAATATTATTATTACATTCACATTATTATTATTTTTCCTGGTATTCTGGAAAACATGTAGGTAAGTAATAGACATCAACACAATTTTTAAAACTAACAGCAACAACAATAATACTAATAAAAATAATACTAAAAGTACAGTCAGTAGCAGTAATAAATAATATTGGTAATATTGTCTCAGTTTTATAATTGCGACAAGTCAGTGAAATTATTTCAGTCTAAAATTGACGGTTATTTTCATCAGTTACAGGACATGTGTCTAGCATTTTGCCTGCTTTGAATTAGACACAGATAAAGTGTGTTTTACATGTATTGAATAAATTAATTATAGCATTTATTTGAATAATGACAGATGTGTATCTGTGTCTGGTCAGCGTCTAATAACAAAGTTGTGTTTTTGGTTTCTTAAAAATAGCAATGTAACTCCATACTTACAGAGAAATATTATTTATCAATCCAGTAGCTAAAGTATTTTTTGCCTAAAAGGTGTTAGGCAGCATTTAATTCCTGTTTATTGATACAGAATTACTTTTATTGCATATAATACCTGTGAAATTTATTTTTTATGACTGGTTTGAGATAAATGTTTTTTGGTTTTCAGGTCCTCTTTGACTTTGTTGGTTCACGTAATGACTCAATAGAGTTTTTTATCATCCGAGAAATGACATCAGCGATGTCAATAATGAGGACTGCCTCTGGGACACTTCTCGACCACAACATATTGACTCCATTAAATATACATGTTCAGTGGTTGCACATGGAGGTGAAAATCATTAATGTATCTGACTGTCAACTTTTGGTTGTTTTGAATGCATTTTAAAAGCAAATTAAATGGTTAAAACCAAGTACTTTTGTAGCACTGTACAATAGTCAGGGCCTTCCATAGAGGCGACCTAGGCGGCCGCCTAGGGCGGCAGAATAGAGAGGGCGGCGTCCCCGAAACTACCCTCGCCACCCGCGCCCTCATCCGCGTCTAGAGTGGCAGAATAGATAGAGCGGCGTCCCCGAAACTATCCTCGCCACCCGCGGCCACAATTATATCCGCGTCTAGGGTGGCAGTTAATAGAGAGGGTGGCGTCCCCTAAACTACACTCGCCAACCGCGCCTCAGTTATAGCCGCGTCTAGGGCGGCAGAATAGAAAAAATACCCCCCCGGTTTCACTTTAGGTTTGAGGGCGGCGTGACCGACCTTTGCCTAGAGCGGCAGTTCAGCTTGCTCCGGCCCTGACAATAGTACACTATCTTTTAAAAACAATGAACATTATTTTCGCAGCATTTAATCTTGAGATTATCTGTTAACTTTTAAGGTACCTAAAGTTATGATGTTCATTAGTCATGCTCATCTTCAGAACACAAATAAGTTTTTACTGAAATCTGAAAGTGTTCTGTTCCTGACAGCCTACCGATTAAAACATTTAATGTCCAGAAAATAAGACATTGTTAAAATACTCTATTTGACCACAGTGAATCCACCTTATGTTACCAATGTTACAAAGAAACAAAAATACATTTTGTGTATACAAATGAATACATTAATTAAACTATTTCTTCTCTTCCATATCAGTTTTCTACGCAGTTGACGTAGTGAACACTGTGCAGCGCTTCTGGGTTGTATGTCACAACATTGTGTCTACATCAACTGTGTAAGAGACCAACATGAAAAAGAAGAAATTGTTTAATTAAGATGTTATTTTTAGTTTGTGTTGTTTTATTACACACAAAAAGTATTCCTGTTGCTTCATAACATTAAGGTGGAGTCAAATAGACTATTCTAACCATTTCTTTTTGGGCCTTGAATGTGGCAATTATGTTCTATCAGAGGTCAGAAAGCTTTTACATTTCATCAGAAATATCTTTATTTGTGTTTGAAGATGAACAAAATGTCTTATAATTGTTGAATGACATAAGGGCGAGTAATTTAATAAAATACAGAATTAAAATTTTTGGGGTGAATTAACCATTTAATTGTTAAAGATACATTGTAGTTTTTTTAAACCAACACTGCAACTTCACTAATACAGATTGTTCCTTCAACCACATCAGAGCCATCACCTCTGCATTCTCCAGTGGCATCCCCTCTGTCCTCTCCAGTGGCATTGCCTCAGCCTTCTCCAGTGGCGTCCCCTCTGTCCTCTCCAGTGTCATCCCCATCAGCTGCAGTAGTCTCTTAACCAGAGTGAGTGGAGAAGGATTATATTTTAAATGAACTTACATTGTTTACATTTTTAAATCCACATGTAGAAAGAAAAACAGACATGTTGTATTTTCTTTTTTCAGTGTTGATCTCGATTCATTACTGCACAACATGCAGAACTGGGTGGATTTTACTTCATCACCACCATCAAATCAAATTATTATCACACCGGACAACATCCTGGGAAGAGCAATTCTTGCTTTTCGGCGCCAGTGGTGTGACCCAGAAAAAACTGGATGTTGTATTCAGAGATGCTGATGGTATTGGAGAGGGGGCAGCAGATGAGGGTGGTCCCACAAGAGAGTTTTTAACTTTATTAATGAAGGAGATACATTCCTGTGAGATTTTTGATGGTCCTGACTGGCAGAAGATTCTTTCCTGCAATTCGAAAGGTAATTTAGGTCCATTGTTCCAAATGTGTCATTTATAAGCATTATCTCAGGAGAAGCCATTTGATATATCAGCACAGCTGTTACAGAACTGTTTTATGTAGCCACATTGAAAAGCTATTACATTTATGCAACAGTTTGACGGCATAAATGGGTAAAACAAAAATGGGGTGTCTTTAAAGCCACTATTTTTCATATAACTTCCTTCAGCCACGGATTCAATACTTAAGCTGACATTTTAAAAGTTGTGGCCAGGTGTCCATTACTAATTATGAAACCTCAGTTAGAACTATTTACAAATGAACAAAATTTGTTTGAATGTCTGCTGAGGAAAGCTATATCTTATGAGCAATATCCTTAAACAGTGACCAATGATGACAACGCTAGTCAATGCATTTGTTAGTGGTGTTTTTTTCTCTTAACCATTTTTTTAATTATTTTTTTTTTTTCAAAAAACATTCTATTATGTTGTTTTTATTATGTTTTATTGTTTATTAGCTTTGCTTTATGTACTTATTTTTACGCAATCAAAACAACCCAATTGCATTAAGATTATTTGGAAAACAATGAAAAAAACATGATTTTTAAAAATTGTTACAAACCGAGTTGTCCTTTTTGCAAATATATATATATATATATATAACAGGCTTAGTGTTTTTCACTCAAACATCGCTCTAGAGCCAGACAAAGTGGCAACAGTGACATTAGCGGCACTATGTGTTCACAACTTTCTTAGAGAGAAGAAATCAGATGTTTACCTGCCTTTAGCCTTGGCAGACACAGAGGACGAGAACCACTGTGTTGTACCTGGAGGTTGGAGAAAAGACAGAGTTATATATATATATATATATATATATATATATATATATATATATATATATATATATATATATATATATATATACATATTAAGGGTGAAGCCGAACCCGAATACGGTATTCGGAAAGGCACGAATAGTGTGTTTTTACAAATACTTGATTCGAACAAATACTTGAAAAAATATTTGTATTCGGGAGCAACAAAAACACTATATCAAAAAGCAGCGTTTCCTCATGAGACCACAGTGCATGCCCGCGTGAGTGAGTGAGTGAGAGAGAGAGAGAGAGACGCGCTCAGTCAGTAGTCGGAGGGCGGGGCGGAGATAAAAGGTGTCAGGAGCAAGCTTCTCCACAGCAACAGACAGAAGGCTCGGCTGAGCGAAAAAAATACTTCACTGCATCGCTATTTTTGTTAAATAGATTTTTGTACCTCAATTGGGTTCCAAAGGCAGTTTATAAACTTGTAGCGGAGTTGAAGCGGAGTT
Source organism: Danio rerio (assembly GCF_052040795.2). NCBI lineage: Eukaryota > Metazoa > Chordata > Actinopteri > Cypriniformes > Danionidae > Danio > Danio rerio. The sequence goes on from NC_141024.2 coordinate 55,399,259, forward strand.
TGTTTGGGATATTACGCTGCATTATTGACGTCTGCAACGGGGTGCTCAGTTTACGCAACGTTAGCTCTGTTAGCGCGGTAATTTAGACAATAGACTGTTGACAGAGTAACGTTAACGTTTGTTTATAAAAGTTAAAACGATGCTTGTGCTGTTGTGTCGAATAGTATGCACTTATGGGAGTTATATGGTACGTCTACATTACTGTCTTTTGCAGACAGCAAGATATATGCTATAGGCTAGTAAACCTTAGCATAGCTTCCCGTCACTTTTTATTAACTTGAACTCCTCAAATACATTTGGGCACCATGAAAAAGAGTGAGACTGCTGCTGAGCCATTTCTTGGTCCTTCCCCAGTCAAAAGAAAAAAAAACTTCATGTTCTGTGTGGAAGCATTTTACAGTCAGTGCTGCTGCAGATAAAACAAAGTGCTACTGTATAATGTGTGCAAAAGTGAAATCAGCAGAGGCAGAGATATTAAACATCTGTCAACATCTTCTATCCATAATCATTCATTCATTTCTTTTCGACTAAATCCCTTTATCAATCTGGGGTTGCCACAGTGGAATGAACCACCAATTTATCCAGCATATGTTTTACGCAGTGGCTGCCCTTCCAGCTGCTACCCAGCACTGGGAAACATCCATACACTCTCTTTCACACACATATAATAGGGACAATTTAGCTTACCCAATTCACCTGTATTGCATGTGTTTTACTGTGGTGGAAACCGGAGCACCCGGAGGAAACCCACGCCAACATGGGGAGAACCCAGTCGGGGCTCGAACCAGCAACCTTCTTGCTGTCAGGCGACATTGCTACTCACTGTGCCACCGCGCAACCTTCTATGTAATGTATTATCACATGCACTAAAAGCATCCTCTCCTGATACTGTCTGTGAACCCCCCACAAGCATCAATCCCCTCAATCAGCACAGCTATGTTTTGCTAAATCTTCCACAAGCACCAAACCATCAACACAGCCACATTCTGCCCCAGCAAGTCAGTTTCAAACATAAAAACAAACAAACAAACAAACTTTGTGTCTTTTTTGTGGCAGGCAGATGATAATAGCAGGGCTGTATCTTTTAGTATTATATAGAATACTTTTGTTCTGCCAGATCTCCCAGGCAGGGTTTTATTTAGATTTATTTAGTTAATATTAGTTTTTGGAATTCTGTGCATTGGAAAGAAGTTCTTTCAGAAGAAGAACAGTTTTTTGAAGTATTATTTGTTTTTATTCTGTCTATTCAGTGTCCTTCAACAAGAGCAGTGGTGGTGGGGTTCATAATATTCACAATGGTATTTTATTAGTTGTTGGTTTGGTTTAACCATGGATGAGATAATGGCTTCTGTGTTATTTTCTTTTCAATGACGTTTCTTATCACATCAAAAACAAAAAAACAACAAAAACAACAGCCAATATTGCATATCTATAATTTATATAATGGGTATAATTAAACAATACTTTCACTATAACGTAAATTAGAAGTGTAATAGAAAAAATATATATTTTTGCGCCATTTTGAATTTTACTCGAATACAAATACAAATACAAATACTTTTCCCCCCTCAACAAATACAAATACCGGCTGCTCCGCACATCCCTAATACATATTTATATATATATATATATATATATATATATATATATATATATATATATATATATATATATATATATATACTGTTCAGTTTTGGTATGTGAATGGTCAGTATTGAGGAGAAAGTGAGACAATGCATTAATGATAAGCTAAATTTCTCTGCAGCCATCTCTGTGTTTTCTTTGGTTCCTTTTATGTTTTTAACATTGAGTATCAGGAGTCAACCAATGTCAATGTCACAGAGCTAATTAAAAGGTAAAGATATCGACAAGATGCATTTAAAGGCAAAGATATTCACACAGAGCAACCAAATTATCACAATCATTTTTATAACTTTGTTTACTTTTCTATAATTAATCTAATTTGCCTAGTTTAGCCTGTAGTTAAGCTTTTAAATTGCACTTTAAGCTGAATATTAGTATTTTGCTAAAGAACTAGTAAAAATGTGTTATTTAAAAAATATCTTAAACAGCAGGTACATACATTTTTGCAGAGACTCAATGAATTTGTCTGGAAAACTTCAAATGAAGTAAATGGCATTAACAGTATAGTATAAAGGCTTTCCTAAATAATTGTATTAATCAGGTTATTTTATTTATTTATTTATTTTTATTACTACAGGTTTGGAACAACATGAGGATCAGATTATTTATTATTATTATTATTTATTTATTTATTTATTTTTGCTTTGGATGAAGTTTTTATATTTTAATTTTTTTTATTTAATGATATGTGCATGATTGTGATACATGTAGGCAGTTCCTTTGAAAATATGCTATGTGCCAGGGGTGTCAAACTCCTGGAGGGCCGCAGCCTAGCAGAATTTAGTTCCAGCCCTGCTTCAACAGACTACCTTTAGATTTAGTTTGATCAGGTGTGTTTAATTAGTATAACTGCACTCTTACTCTGTAGATTGTGCAGTAAATAACTGTAAAATAGCCAGTGTTTTGCTGTAATAAAAGGTAACAGTATTTTACTGTAAAAGGAGTAGACTTTGTATGAAATTGTGTAGTGCAAAGAATAAATTACAGTAATTTACTTTATGTACGCATTACAGATATAACTGACAATAAATAGCAAATTACTGTTCAACCATTACTGCCCCATCTACTTCGATGGTTTATGTTGCTATTTATAGAGACGTGCATTTTAAAGGCAGAAAATAATGATTTAGGCATCACCACACACTCCCACAGGCTGTCCGTCTTATTCTAAACACAAAGGTGTTAGAAAGAGTTTTCAGAAAATGCTGGCCCTTTAAGAGAGTCAGGTGTTTGATTTGTTTACTGCTGAGTGTGCTCTATTCTCTGTCCATCAATTCAGATGTAGAGTCTGATATGTTTTAGGCTTTAACTAAGAATCTACAAAGAGTAAGTAAAATGTGTTCAAATGTTTTTGAGGGTTTCTAAAATAAGGCTGTGTTTTAAGTTATATTGTTGTTATCTTAAACTGACTACATTGTTAGCTAGTTAGCCTCTCCTCATATAACTTCCTACATTACTTTTGTTTAAGTATATGTATTTATTGGATATTGCATACTGCCATAATGTGCTAACAGATGTGCTACAGATTCTAACAGTTGTATGTATCTTTCTGGCATCTAAGCCAAAATTAAATTCCATCATCTCAGTAAGGTAACATGTGCACATCATCACGGGGAATCACAAAAACATGATACACATAGCCATCTACACACAAAAGGTCCACTGTCCGGTCCCAGGTTGTGAGTTTGTTGCTAAGTATTTTTCAGAGCAGTGTTTCCACCTATGAATTTATATAAGAAACAATAAAAAAGTTTGTTGTCATGAGATAATTATAACAATAAAAGATTGGATCCTTTGTTTTTTCGGTGTTGCCAATTTTATATTTGTTTTTTAATAATTATTTTAAACTTTTTATTGAGATTTGACAGTTTTTAATTATTTAAAATTTAAAAATTTTAAATAATTATTGTGTGTTTTTTGCTGTTCAGTTTTTTTTTTTGCATGGTCAGCTCTGAGGAGAGAGTAACACATTTCACTGCAGCACTTTGTGTGTGTGTGTTTATTGGATATGTGATTGTGATAAATGTTGGCAGTTGTTTTAAAAGTATGCTATATATCACTAGGGATGGCTGACGTGAAACTGACGTTTCGACACAGTGTCGAGATCCCGAAGCGCAAGTGTTTCGAAACACTGCACCGAAGCATGATCCGAAGCACCCAAGTCACGTGACTAAAGTGTTTCGAAACACTTGGTCACGTGACTAAAGCGATTCAAAACATTGCTCACCTCAGAAGCGTTTTGAGACCTGGCGAATCTCCATTTCGCTGCCAAGGTCAGAAAAATTTCATTTCATATGGCCTAGTGGACTGTGCATGAGCACGATGTTGCTATTCATTAATTCACTTCTTGGGTTCGAATCCCGACTTCTACAAATACTCCAATTGTTTTATGAGTTTTTATCATGTTTCTGTATTTAGCCTAAATATGATACAGCTGCAGTTACGCCATCAATTTAGCATCATTTTTGTAACACTGTAAAACAATAATAATTATTTTACAGTACTGTGATAGTTTGGTTTAGGGTTTGGGTAGACATTAATAAAATACAATAAATGGGAAATTTTATGAATAATATAAATAATTCTTGATAACTTCAGGCCACAGTTTCTGATCTAGCAACAACCCTGTTTTAAGACCAAAACAAGACATATTTATTAACAAATTGTTTATTTGGATATCAGACAAATGTTGAAACAAAACGATTCAAGAGCAAAGCATTACCAACTGGTATTAAAGCATTTTAAAATAGGTGATATTGCCCGGCTTCGAACCCACTATCCCCAATTGCTAGTCAGACACTTTAACCGCTCCGCTACATTGATTGAAGTTTACATCATCAAAGTAGGGTTCAATACCTCAATTTGCTCAACTGCTATGTGCTGCAGCTGTTTCAGTGCAATACATAAAAAAATGACCACTAGGTGTCACTGTAGAGTGGTGTTTCGAAACGTTTCGAAGCTTCGACACATTTGCTTCGACTGTTTCAGTGTTTCATGAAGCCTCACTTTGCCCACCACTATATATCAGGGGTGCTTAATCCTTTTCCTGGAGATCTACCTTCCTGCAGATTTTAGTTGCTATCCATATCAAACACACCTAAACCAATTAATTAGGACCTGAACGCCACTTGATAATTACAGGCAGGTGTGTTTGATATGGGTAGCAACTAAAATCTGCAGGAAGGTAGATATCCAGGAACAGGATTGAGCACCCCTGCTATATACCATGGGGGTCAAACTCCAAGTTCCTGGAGAACTGCAGCGCAGCAGAGTTTAGTTCCCACCCTGCTTCAACATTACCTGTAGATTTCTAACAAGCCTTAATTAGTTTGATCAGGTGTGTTTAATTAGAGTTACAGCTTAAAGTCCCGGTCACACTGCACTTTTCTCCCTGTAGACTTCCATTCATACGCATGTGAGTACTGCAGACCTGGAATGATAGCTCATGCGACAAATTTCATAATTCGCAGCATTGGAAAGTTTAAGCTTGGAGATCTCTGACCTGCGAAATCACATCATGTGATTGCTTGATACCAATCAAAGATCAAAACATGACCTCTCTGGCTTGCTTTTTCAATCTCTGATTATTTTGTTTAATTCCTCTACTCGCTTTGTTTAATTCCACTTTGCAGTGCAGTATGACAGAATTTTGCTTGCTCAAATGTTAGTGTGACCACAGCCTTACTGTGCAGACCTGTAATATGCAAGACAATATTTATATCTGCTGATTTCTTAATTTTGTTATACTTTTTGTTATTTATTTGTTTGGTGCCAAAACAATAAAATAAATTTTAGTAACACTACAATAACTATATATGACATACTATTAATGTGTATGCAGTATAATGCTGTGATTTATAATACTACAATACAGTAATTAACTGTACACAGTTTCCAGTTAGTTACCACTGCTGCTCTATTACAGTAATTAACTGGCAACACTGTTGCCAGCTACTCACTGTATCGGTTCAGTTACAGTAAATAACTGGCAACACTGTTGCCAGCCACTCACTGTAATGGTTCAGTTACAGTAATTAACTGGCAAAACTGTTGCCAGTTACTTACTGTAACCGAACTTTTACAGTGAGTGGCTGGCAAGTGTTGCCAGTATTCTACTTTAAAAAAAACCCGGTAAGGTCTAACAGTGTAGTTTATCCTGTTGCGCATCACTGACAGGTCCTCAACTGTCTGTTCTCTCAAAACCTCTTTATGAACTCGACACCATCGACATACAGTTTTCCCTGAGAAACTTTCTGTGTAGCCTAGGATGGAATTAAGACCTAGGTTATCCCCACAAACCTGTGCAACGCTTGCTTTAATAGTACCCTTGAAATGTTTTGTGTCAACCTGAACTCCTTCCAATTCCAGATCCTTAATCTCAGACACAATTGGATCTAAGACAGCATTTATTCCATAAATTTTTATGTCATCTGTCTTGTACACTGCCAACAAGAAGTGAGAGTTTAGGCTGGAGAGAAACTCAGGTCGTAAGCATTTAAGAGTAAAATAAACAAAGCCTAGCTGAGGTTTTTGATCCAAGTGGGTTTACCATCTCACATTCATCGTTGTACAGTACAAGAGGAATGGATAACTCTTTGGAAAACAGTTCACTGGCTTTGAAGATTGTGCCGTCTCTAAAATCTTCAAGAGCAGTGCTCTCTTGATTTTGCCATTCAAAGATCTTGTCCATTGTCCCTGGACTTTCTAAAACCAGCTTTAGCAAAGGCCTTAAAGGAATTAGCTGAAACGTATCTTGGTCTGCCACTTGTTTCACAATCCCCGTCAATGTGTCTCTCTTTTGGGTGTATTAGACACCAGGGAAAGGCACTTCTTTTGGATGAACAAAGCATCCAGACTGTGTAAAGTACTGCATTTGCTTGTACTCTGACTCAAAGCCCTGAAATGGTTGAGCTGCCAATGCAAAATTTTCTAAAAAACTCTGGCTCTCAGGACTGTCAAGGTGGCCTATGTCTCTTAAAAAGAGGCTGTTTTTCTTTGTAGGGATCCAACAACATCACTGACAAGGCTACACTCTTAAAAAAAAAGGTTCCTTGAGGTTCTATATAGAACCTTGGGGTTCTATACTTGGCCAGTAGAACCTTTTACCCAAAAAATGGTTCCATTTAGAACCCTTTGACTGCAAAGAACCTTTTTGATTAAAACGGTTCTATAATTTTTGAATCATAACATAATTATTTAGTAAAGATTATGAAATAATTATAAGTTATAACACAGAGAGACAAAGCTTTTTGAGTCAAAACCTAATAAAATGAATGCTGTCGTCAAAAACTTAATCAGTGTACAGTATGATGGGATTTTTTTATGCAGGTTTGTACAATAGCATATAACTTATAGGCCTAGTTTATGTTTAACATTTTTGACAAATTATTTTGTGAAATAAATAAAATAACCAATTTATTTAGACTGTGCAGTAACATGTTGTTATGGTTTAATAATTTATTTAAAACTAATAATCATAAAAAAGCCCTCTGGTGACGTCAGTCATTGACAAGGACATCGTCATGGACAGGTGGTGAAGAGCCTCGAGAGAAGGTTAATTTTTCGAAAGGAGAAGTCCACTATTTCAGCTTCATCATTCAGGTATGTTAGTACATTTAATATATATAGTGAAATATTTTGTATTATGAAGTAAGGTTTCTATTTGATAGAAAATCCCTCGTGTTATATGGTGATACAGATTGAATGGGGGCAACTTTAGCGTTAATATGGATAAACACTGTGCTTGCGATCAGAAATCTGTTAAGTTGAATTTGTTCTGCTTTTTATTCGAAATAAGTTTCAATATCGCTATACTTGTTTGTCAGTACTACTAATTAAATTACCGTTAACAGTACACAGCTGTGTTATTTGAAGGCGAGCTTCGAGAGAGCGTGAATGAAGCATTATGTGCATGTTACTTTAAAATTAACTAAATTTGTGCCGATTTCATCGTGTTTTTGGTGTTGTTTTTAGCTCCAACCTTGAACAAACGCTCACTTTCAGCTTGGTTCGTGTGTGTTTTATCAGTGATTGAGCTAAACTCTGCAAAGTAGTGGACATTACTGCCCGCTTTTGAGACGTTCCCGCTAGTCTGCATAAAACCGCAAGATAGCAGTGCACCGCTCGTGCACGCACAGGCAGATTCGTGCCCGAGTCTGTGCACGCGCGGGAGGCCAGTCACGGTGGCAAGTTCTCCCTATGGCCAGTCCGCCCCTAAATATTATTGAAACCTTTAAAAAGCCAAACATATTTTAACAATCCATAGATGAAAGATCAGGTCTTATTTCTAAAAGACAAAAATGCAGACTAAATGTATTGTGAAATTATATATATATATATATATATATATATATATATATATATATATATATATATATATATATATATATATATATATATATATATATATAAAGTGCAAAATAAGTTTAAAATAAATATTTTAATGTATATTTTATTTTTCTTCAAACAGCCTGGAAACTGAACTGCTTCATAAAACTTGTGCTTGGTATGTATCATTGTTTTAAAATCCAAACAAACTGTATTGTGGTCAGTAAAATGAAATAAATATTATAAAAGACTTCAAGATTGTATTTATCATTACAGAAAAGTGTCATGGGACCCATATTAAGTTTCCAAATTTGATCTGCTGCACACAAGCAGCTTTGAAGAAGAAGGATCCCAGCTTAAAGAAAAACATGTGTCACATCCATAATTGTTTGACATCATCTTCAAGCACACCTAGTAAAGTATTGTATTTTATAACATGCATAATTCACACTTGTTGGTTGTTGTGTACTGAAAAAATATATTTATCACAAAAAATATTCTATTACTTACTACTGCTGTTTTAATACAGTGAGAATATTAAGGTCGTTGCCTAAAAAAAGTCCTGCAGAGAAGAAATATGTATTGAAAGGTGTAAATTTGCCTACAGGATTCCTTGTTGCAATGTCTTCAAAACAAATGTAAAAATGAAAGGATTTCAGTGGTGAGCTCATATGATGGGATCAAAAGGAAGTGAACTGGACTCTGAGGGACTTAACACAAGGCAAGTTCATTTCAATACATTTAATGTCAAGATTAATTCTGTGATTTAAATTCATATTTACACACTCTACAAATGCTGTCTTCCTACCTCAGATTGTGATGGACCTAGAATGCGACATTGTTTACGAATAAGTCAAGAACCAAATGAAACACACTATTTTCCAGAGTACAGATTATGGAGGGGTCTGCAAAACTAATGGAGCAGTTTCTTCTTCTTGGAGTACCACAGCTTGTGAGTAACCAAACACTGTTACATTGTGTGCCAAATAGATATGAAAAATCTGTGTATATGACATTTTAAAGCTCATTTGGTAAAGCAATGCATTAGCAATGCCAAATGTGTTCCAGGTCTCACATATTAATAAATGTATAGAATAAACACAATCTACGTCCCTTTGGATAAAAGTATCTGCCAAATATGATGTATGTTATTTGATAAACAATTATTTTGTTTTGTTCTTATTCTAATTTTATTGTTTTATTTAATGTTCATACTAAATTGAGGTCACTCAGAAATGTCAATTTCATTAAATTCTGTAACAAATGAGATGCAGATTAAACAGAAAATATATTACAGCTGTCTACACTGTATTTCTGTATTTTTGATGACTTTAAAGTACTTGTATTGCTGAAAATGTCACTTACACAAAGTAAACAAAATGTTTTAATTTAGAATGCTGCATATAAGGACTTAGTGAAGGACACAGAAACATCTTTAAAAGAAATGGCCCAATAGAAGGGAAGGAAAGAAGGAAGTACTCAGCATTGAAATATTGTTTTACAGAAATCCAAAGGTCCTAACAGCTCTCCTGATTCCGTCAAGGCTTGAAGTGTCAGCATTACGATGGCCAACACTCGCTCACTATCCTTCTGCTCCCTCATTTATCAGAGGCACCACAGTAGAATGAATTAGCAATTACTTTCCAGCCGCAACCCAGCACTGGGAAACACCCATACACTCTCTCATACACCTGCACACATTCACTTACTATGGCCAATTCACCAATACCGTACGCATGCCTTTGGACTGTGGGGGCAACTGGAGCACCCAGAGGAAACCCACACAAACACTGGGAGAACTTGCAAACTTCACACAGAAACACCAACTGACCCAGTCAGGACTCGAACCAGTGACCTTCTTGCTGTGATGTGACAGTTCTAACCAGTGAGCCACTGTGCCACCCATGGACAAAACTATTTACGTTATAAGAGAGGCCGGCAAACATGGACATGCTACAGGTTGTGGAATGGCTGTTCTCAGTGTTTTGTTTAATCATTTTGCAAAGTTTTGTGTGCGATTAAGCTCTTTCTTCAATAACTTTTATTGAAAATTATGTATAAAAATGGATGTTGCCATGACCAGTACATACATGTACCTTGAACTTGTTGAAATTGTAGTGTTATTTAATAGATGTTTGTGTATTGTTTCTATCTGCATTGTAATACATTTTTAATCATTTTAGAAATGTTTGAAAGTTAAGTTTTGTATTTGTTCAATCAGTAAGCAAGCTTACAAATGTTAATAAAAAGTGAAATCATTAGAATTAGATTGTTGAATGCCATTAAGCTGTTAATTATGTTTACTAATTAAATAGTAAAAATGTATAATGTTTAGAGGTAGATCTTATACAAAGTACGCAGAGGTGCAATTTTAAATATTATTTAAAACTTATTTTGTGAAGTAAATTGAATAAATTTAAACAATTTGAATTTTCTGCATTGGTTTTATTTTTTATTCAATAATAAATAAAGAACCCTCAAATGGTTCTAAATAGAACCATGTAACTTGAATTCAAAGAACCATTTGGGGTTCTATTTAATGAACCCTTAAATGGTTCTATTTATAACCTTTTTGGGGTTCCATATATGAAGCGCTTGAAAGAACCATTTGGGGATCTATTTAATGAACCCTTAAATGGTTCTATTTTTAATCTTTTGGGGTTCCATATATGAAGCGTTTGAAAGAACCATTTTTGGTTCTGTATACACAGCAAATTCATTGTTGTTAAATTTCAAGTGTTGTGGTAATTCAGAGTTAAGTGTTAAAATTCTAGAGTTAGATAAAGGTAAAACAACCCTCTCAGCGTTAGAAGCTGATTTGCCTCCTTGTCACACAGAGTAACATGTATCTACCTTTGTAGAAAACCCTTGTATTTGAGAAACTAATCAGAGTGTCTGAAATCTCACCACACCCTCATTCACCTGGCCCTTAAATTGGTCAATTAGTTTAGTCCACTAGACAGAGTGAATGACCACAAATAAGTGAATTCAGACACCTGCTGTTGAACACCTGCTGTTAACAAGCACAATCACTGAAGGAATAAGAAATTGAAGGAAGAAATAAAACTACAGACACAGCCTCACACCAAACCAACTGAATTAAAACAGAGGATTAAACAACTCTATTAAATAATAGCATAAGCAGCTTCACTGATTACAGTTTGACTTCATTTCTGTAAGAATATTTGACAATGAACAGAGGTTATATTTTTTTTATTAAAAATATTTCATTTGACCTCACCATCATAGAGATCAGAGGCTGCTTATTTGAGCTCTTGAAGCTTTACTCTTATACCATAATGTTTCTCTGACTGCTATAGCCTTGTTTCTAAAACTCATCAGCTATAGCAAGAAAGGTCAAGAGAAACTATACTGTTTATGATTAATTGTTATAGATTTTATTTCAGGTGTTTGTTAAGTTGATTCATAAAAATATGCAAATATAGTTGTATTAAAGCTGCATGGGACAATACTACTGGCAGTCTGCTGCTCTTCATAGAAAATTCAACAAACAATTAGGTTGCAATTAATAATTAGAGTGTCATGCACTTAACATTCAAGCTCCAGCTTGCTCTTTATGACACACAGGCATCAAGAATCAGGATATAAACCTCAACCGTGGTTGCTAAAAAAAAAAAAAAAAAGCTGCATAGTTCATGCCGCAATGCATGCTGGGTGCCAGCATAGTACAAAGCTCCCAGCATGCATTGCAGCATGAATAAATTATGCAGCTTTATGTTCTTACAATCTCTTTCTTTTCCTTTATTTTGTGTTGTTTTTGGGAGGTGATATTTCAGTAGTGTTTTTTTTTTTACTTGATTTTTATTTTTTGTTTGTCACCATAATTGAGATTCAAAGACTAATTATTGATGTCTGGGTGTTTTTGAGTTCTGCCATAGATCAAACATTCTCATTGTAAATATTGTTTTTATTTTATTGGAGCTTCAGTGGTTTCATTTATGTATATCATTTATTTCTCACACACAACTAATATGAAATTGAATTCAAAAACAAGCAGGAAAGGATGGCCATGATATCATTAATAATCTCTTCAGAATGACACTTTAATTTTCTTTCGGCTTTCCATGCTGTATGTTTAAATAGAGTAATTAACACTATCTATAGCAGCCAAAATAAAAAACCATTTAAAGTAAGAAGTTGAAGAGGCTGACTAAAGCAGACTCTGTCCTCCATCATGGTGACTTCAAATGAACAACAGAAATTTCATTAAGAGCTTTTGTTCACATGACAGAAATAAAGTCACAGGTCAGTAATAGGTGAAGCTCCATGATAAGTTGTTTAATGTGATGAGTTGTTTTAAAGATGTTGAAAAATAACATTTTTTATTGTGTAATTTGTTTTATTTTTATTGATTACTATTTTATTTAGAGTTTTTTTTTCTCAGTTGATTTCATCTTTGGTTTTGGCTTGTGTTTTTCTGTCCTTCAGTGATTCTGCTTGTTAACAGTTGTTCATCAACAATTCTCAATCCTCCTTTAATTAGACACTTAATTGTCTCATTAACTTCATCACTGTCTAAGTGTTCAGCCCTCTGTAGTGAGGACACTAGTGAGGATTTTGCTCTGGAATTTAAGGCTTACGTGTGTTCGAATGAAAAATACAGACTATGGGATTTGTTTTTAACAGAAATATTCTGGAAACTGAATTTACGAATCTAAAATGTTGAAAACAGCAGATTAATGGCAACCACTGCTGCTAGTATTTTGACATACATTTAACAGATATTTTACACAATAAGAGTTTGCTAATTAACACTCTGGGTGTTAAAAATTTTAACACTTTCAAAAATGTTATTTTAACACTTATAGTGGTTCCCATATAAACACTGAGGGAGTGTTAATTTTAACTCTAAGGTAGTTAAATCTACCAAATCTAAAATTTGCAGTGTGAGATCGATAAAAAAATACAGACTGTTGAATGTGTTGTTAACAGAAATATTCTGTAAACTGAATTTATGAATGTTATAAACAGCAGATTACTGGCAACCACTAAAATCTAAAAATGAAAAAAAAGAAAGAAAAACAGCAAAACGGTTTTTGTGTCACCATTGTGGAGGATAATAGCGTCTCTGTTCAAGTCCAAGATGAACTGAGAGTATTTGATGTTATGCTGCATCTTCTTTTGTTTAAAGGTAACTGTGTAGTTACTAATGCAGTCAAAATCTGTTTGCTACTTGCCATTACACATGAAAACATTATTGCATCTAAAGACTTTACATTTTTTTGCACTAAGCTATGATTTTGTAAAATGAACAATGTATTAGTTCATGAAATATGGTTATTTTTTGTAAATTTATACAGTTATATAAAACTTCCATGTTTTTCACAGAAAGATTCTGGCAGCCACAGCTGCTGGTATTTTTTCGGAAATTGAACAGATATTTTACACAACAAGAGTTTGCTAATTAACACTCTCTTGGTGTTGACAATGTTAACACTTTCAAAAGTGTTATTTTTAACACTTATAGTGATTCCCATATAAACTCTGAGGGAGTGTTAATTTTAACTCCAAGGTAGTTAAATCTACTATCTAAAATTTGCTGTGTATAACCATTTATTTTAAGAGTGAAAGAACCATTTGGGGTTCTATTTAATGAACCCTTAAAATGGTTCTATTTAGAACCTTTTTGGGGTTCCATATATGAAGCGCTTGATAGAACCATTTTTGGTTCTATATAGAACTGTTTCTTTTAAGAGTGTATGCAGCAAACATGCCAGCCTGTGTTAAAAATACAGTAATATGTCTGTGTAAGATGAGTATGCCTGCACAGGAGCAACACTAGGAGAAGGCTGAGTGACTGTTTGTGTACAATAAGTGAATATGTAAAGCACTGATTATATATGTTAAATACTTGTATGAAGCTATATGTGTCAGAAGTTAGAATAAGTAACATGTTATCAAGTGATTATGCTATTATGACAATGTATGTAAACACTTAGTTCCTTTTGCATAAGTTGCATCTATGGAGAGAGAACTTTGGTTTCAAAACAGTTGCTGACATGACATAGATCTGTGACATCTCGCTGACCATAGCAAGCTGGCTAAGAGCCAAGAATAGCAGGACCACTTAGAGTAAAAAATCTATCCTAAAATAATTAAAAGTTAAAACAAGACTGCACATCCAGTTTAAATTATTTAATATAATTGCTTAATTTTTTGTTAAAAGCTATGACACTTTTTAGAGGCCTACTCATTCATGTGTCTTCTGTTTCTTAACAGCTGTTAAAACTACAAGGTTTTAAGGTCATCTCTGACTTTTTAACTGACAACTACACAGTATTACTGATTAAATCCTATAGTCCTTGATTTTTTGTGTCATTATTATCCTCATCAAACCCCTCAAGAAACTTTACCCAGTTTTTTTTCTTGAGCTATTTTGATTATTATTTTATAACTACAGTTTTATGGTAACTACAGTATGATTGGTGTAGCAAACCATGATTACTTTCTGCTTATGGCTTAACTGCAGTAAACTTTTTTGTAGTAAACCATGGTAAATCTTTTGTAGGGATGAAACACAACTGTAAATTACATTATTTGTTCATGTTTACTTGTGAAATTGGTTAGTCTATCACTTCTGTTTCAGTAATGTGCCATATATTTTTGCTTTTCTCTCTACTTGTTCTTGGTGTCAGTGAAAACCCTGTCCTTAAAGAAAGGTATGTCACAGATGATTAGCAGTTGTTTATAACAGTGTTGTATTGAGAAATAATATTTAGGGTGAGCCTGTAAGAGTTTAGGGGACCTCGCCACAAAATAAAAAGTTGAAGAACTCTTGCTTAATATTAAGTACTAAAACTTCAATGTCTGAAACAGTTCAAACAGGCATTGTCTGCATATGAACAATGTAGAAACAATTTATGTAAGCTAACCCTAGCATAGGAAAGTCAGTGTGTGTTACTCATGGTCATTTCTTGTTGTGTCCTTTGTTTTCTTCGTCTTGTATTTCTTTTGTTTCATGTGTGTCTCTTAAGTATGGCAAATACACCCTCTTACTGGACTTTAAAACGCAAATCTAGAGAAAGGGTAAAACAACAACTGAAGTCAGTTCAGTGTGCTTCTGATAATTCCTTTAATGCTGAGAGTCTACCAATTTACAATTCCGAACATCTAGATGAGGAATTCCCAGACTATGAATCATCTTTGCCTAGGAGCTAGATTTTTCACAGTCTGAAAACAGCAGCTCTGGTGAGGAAGAGGAAGCTTATCTACAAAGCAAACTTGCAACATGGGCACTCAAAGAAAACATAACACAGTGCAATTAATAAATTATTAGAAATACTGAAGGAGCATCATCCACCATTGCCATCTGATGCAAGGACTCTTCTAAGGACCTCTCGGTCAGAGTCAGTGGTGGTCCAGGAAAAGGCTGGTGGGACATACCATTATTTTGGTATCCTGAATTCAATGAAGAGCACTTTGGAGGCAAACAAATGTGGATTGGCTAATGGCTTATGCTTAGAGCTCCAAGCAAATGTGGATGGGTTGCCAGTATTTGAAAGTTCATCCACCCAATTCTGGCCCATTCTTGGAGTAATCAAAAACCTCCCTCCGCATCAGCCATTAGTAATTGGGCTTTTCTGTGGCACTAGCAAGCCAGCAAGCCTTCCCGAATACCTAGAAGATTTTGTGGCTGAAACTTTGTTGGAGAAAGGATTTTCATTTCAGGGAATATCAATGAGGCTCAAACTGTGCTCAATGGTCTGTGATGCTCCCGCCCGAGCTTTTTTGAAAAATATAAAAGGGCACACAGGCTACTCGGGGTGTGAGAAATGTACGCAGGAAGGCGAATATTTGAGCAATAGGGTGATATTCCCTGAAATGAATGCCCCCCTTCGCACTGATGAATATTTCCTGGAAATGACAGATGAAGAGCATTTAGGATATTCTCCTCTTCTAGCCACATCTTTGGGCTTGGTCACTGGGTTTCCATTGGAATACATGCACCTTGTCTGTTTGGAGGTGATGAGGCGACTCTTGTACCTGTGGCTCAAGGGTCAACTGGCTTGCAGGCTCTCAGGTTTGCAGGTGGATATGCTTTCTGAAAAGCTGTCAAAGATCAGAAAAAATGTGCCTGTAAAATCTCTTTCTTTGAACTAGTTCGTTTGGTTTGCTGAAGGCTACGGGTTGCGGGTCAGGACAACAGTCTCACTCCAGGGAATGATCTAAATCTTCATTTATTGATTGGCATCAACTTGCTTGTTTGTGTGTATGTGTGTGTGGTTCTGCAATAGAAAAAATATAAAATGAATAAACATAAAAGTACAATATAACATTAATAAAAGTTACATTATAAATGAATATACATTGACAATAAATAAAACATACAGCATAAACACAATGGGTTAACCAGAGGAGCAATTGGTGTTAATGCTGGTTGATACATTGGCTATGTGTGTGCGTTGGCCACCAGCTGCGCACGTGAACACCCCTGCTGTGCGAACTGACTCATGAAGCGGCAAACGGCATTACAGCGCATGCGCTACCTAAAGTGTGTGCGTTAATAGCGTATGATAACAACTAAAATGTATCGGCAGGAATAATATAGATATAAGAAATGATAATTGTAAACAAACATATGTGTGTACATCTAAATCGGCAATCTTTACAGTGGTTCGATACAGTTTATAAACAAACAAATAGGTATGAACTTTCACTAAACTAAGCATTGAACATTCTGTTTTACTTACTTTTTAGATGTACGCACACACACCATCAATGAACTTCTCGGATTGAAACACTCCTTTTCCTCTAACTATTTACAATGCACAGCTTTAATTATCTAACCCCTATCATCATCAACTCTTTCTCCCCTCTGCCACTTTCCGAAACTCCGCAAGAAACTTTGGATCAGCCCATTTCAAGCTGATCGGTGGGGGTGACTGGAAGAGTCCAAGTCGCGGGGGGGGGAAATATTTTCTACAGTGCCAGTTGAGTTTGCAAGAAGACCAAGATCTTTGAATGAGGTAGGCCGATGGAAAGCCTCTGAATTCCGCCAGTTCCTACTTTACACCGGTCCTAAAAGACTTCCTACACACAGCTTTATATCAACATTTCCTACTGCTGTTTACGGGAGTGTTCATACTGTCGAACAAAGCACTGCTTAAGTTAACAGACTATGCAAATGATGCACCTGTGTTGTTTGTTCAGCACTTTGGAAAGCTGTATGGACACATGCACATCTCCTACAATGTGCACAACCTTGTACACCTTGCACAAGATGGAAATCTGAATTCCTTCAGTGCCTTCAAATTTGAAAATTACATGCAAAAACTGAAAAGGCTTGTTAGGAAACCAGAATTTCCATGCTGCCAAATTGTAAAGAAGCTTGCAGAGCGAGAGGCAATCCAAATGGAAAAAGAGGAAAGTTTGGGTGTAAGAAAAAAACACATGTCTGGACCATTACCATCATTGCTTCAGTGTGTGCAACAGTACAGCCAATATAATAATTACAGAGCTCTTCACCCTCAAACTGGACGAAGCCAACAGCAATGTCTATATTCAGGGAAAGGTGGCGAAGATCAGAAATATAATTGCTAAAAAAGAGGAGGTGTACTTGGTCTACTCCACATTTGCACATCAAGGCCCCTTCTTTGACTACCCCGCATCTTCCTCTACATTTGGGATTTACTTGGTGGATGGCCTCTTGGACACAACACAGTACTGCAGCATTGGACTGGTGGAATGGAAAGCTTTCCTCATGCCCCATGGGAGAAGATTTGTTGCTGTACCTCTAATACACACAAATGAAAAGATATAGAATTTAAACTTCATCCAACTACACACCAGAACTTTGTCAACCCCTTGCAATCCCCCATCTCTCAACTTATCTCTTGACTCTCTCAACAGTCATAAACGATATACATTGCCCAGCATAAATGAGTACATCCCTTACAGACCCCTTTTTTTAAATTAATACTTTCATTACATTTAAATACTAATGAGGTGAATTTAAAAATAAATTTCCATGTTTCTAAAAGTAATATGTTATTTCTCTCTTTTTGTTCATTATTTAAATAGATTTTTTTTCCCTTACACATTCATTAGGTTGTATTGATTTTTGCACTGAAACCTTAATTAATTTGTAGACTATGTATATACACAAATAACTTATAGATCTTAAAAATTTCTTAAACAATTATATACATCACACAAAAGCATGAGCATTGTGATCAGGGGCGCTGCTAGCCACCACCAGCCCTCTGACAAGATGGGCCCTTATGAATCGTCCTAACCCCCCATCCCCCATGATCATTATATTTCTTTGCATCTGCACTCACACAACACTGTTACTTGATAGCATTAAATAACTTTTTTTTTTTTTTTTTTTGAGGCTGAAGGATGACAGAGTGAGGAATTAAGTGGTATTAAAGTTACCTAGTTTTTGTGCTGTACACCACTGCTAAATTTAACACAGTTAAACTTTTTTAAAATTTAATACACAGTTTAAGTCAGAATTATTTACCCCCTTCAAATTGTTCTTTTTTAAAATATTTTCCAAATTATGTTTTACAGAGCAAGGACATTTTCACAGTATGTCTGATAATATTTTTTCTTCTGGAGAAAGTCTTATTTGTTTTATTTCTGATAGAATAAAAGCAGTTTTAAATTTTTAAACACTTTTTTAGGGACAAAATTATTTAAGCTATTTAAGCCCTTTAAGCAATTTTTTTCTCGACTGTCTACAGAACAAACCATTGTTATACAATAATTTGTCTAATTACCCTAACCTGCCTAGTTACCCTAATTAATCTAGGTAAGCCTTTAAATGTCACTTTAAGCTGTATAGAAGTGTTTTAAAAATATCTAGTAAAATATTATATACTGTCATCATGGCAAAGATAAAAAAAAATCCATTATTAGAAATGAGTTTTAAAAACTATTATGTTTATAAATGTGTTGAAAAAATTGCTCTCCGTTAAACAGAAATTGGGGGAAAAATAAACGAATGGTCTAATAATTCAGGGGGGGCTAGTAATTCTGACTTCAACTGTATATATATATATATATTTCTATTCTTAAAGATGTTAGGTGACCCCCCCTCTTATTTTAATGAATAATATATATATATATATATATATATATATATATATATATATATATATATATATATATATATATATAGAGAGAGAGAGAGAGAGAGAGAGAGAGAGAAAGAGAGAGAGATGGACATAGCTCATGGGGGTTAGCTTGACCAACGTAAAGGACAAAAACTTTTATCAGTTTTTTTTTTGTACATGCTGAATATTTAACAATCAAAATAATACCAAAATCCACACCGTAAAAAAAAAAAAAAAAAAAAAAAAACAGAAAAAGAATAATAATTATATTAATAAAACAAATGAAAAAGAGGCTACATTAATATTTGCAAAAGAGTTGTTGGAGTATTTTCATAGCTCTGGTTGCTTTTCATCCTAAACGTCCTTTAAGGGTTCTATCTGACTATTTATATTTGTGTATGTAATTACCTAATTAAAGTAAAAGGTTTAACATAAATAGTTATATATCTTATATAGACTAATATTTTATGCAACACATTTTCACTATTTACCATGTTATTTACCTCTATTAATCACATTCTTTTTTTTTGTAATTGAACTTTTTTATTTATTTTGAATTTTTACACCCACACAACATAAAATTTACAATACAAAATCAACATTCGAGAAATAATGTAAACAAATTATAATAAAAATAATAACAAAACAAAAAAATATAACAAATATAAAATAGTACAAAACCATATAACAGACAGTCAAATTGACAACTTTTCAAGTTTCTTTTTATGTGCTCTCCAAATATTGCAAAAAGCTACCCCATTTCTGATTAAAGGTATGGGTGGAATCCTGAAGTCTTGCCAACATACGTTCATATGATGCAGTAGAAGTCATTAGTTCAATCCAATCTTTAAAGGAGGGAGTATCTGAGTTCTTCCAATTTCGCAGCACCAGTCTCACAGCAATAATACATCCTGCGACGACTAGTCCAGCCTGTGTTTTAGATATTCCGTTCTGTAAAATCGATGTATCACCAAGAAGACAGACTCTTGGAGAATAAGGTAAAGGTTGTCCCAGCCATTTCTCAAGGTTTTGAATAACTCTTGTCCAGAATGGAGCCACCAAATGACAGCTCCACGTTAAATGTAAAAAAGTGCCCACAGACTGACCACATTTCCAACAGTGGTTATTTTCCATTAATCCTATCCTATACAGTCTTACTGGTGTCCAGTAATATCGATTAATTATCTTGTAATGTATGAGTTTACTCCTAACATCTCTCACAGTAGCACCTATACCAGAAACTACTGCCTCCCATTCACCCTCTTCAAATTCCACCTCCAGGTCTTTCTCCCAGATAATTCTTAAATGATCACTTTTTCCATACATGTTGTTTGCAGCAATCTTATAAACAAAAGATGTGGTTTGCATCGACTTTGGCATATTTAGAAACCCTAATAAAACAGTTTCTTCTGCTCCTGGCTTAAATCCCACAGTTTTTATACTACTATGCAGCTGTATATATTTCCAGAAATCCCCTTTATCTACTAGATTGAATTTGTCTTTCAATTCCTGAAATGAATACAGTGCGCCTTGTCCATATAGATCATCAACTGTTTTCAGACCTTTTTTACACCAATCTTTCCAATAGACTGTTTTTTTTCCTATCTTAATAGCAGGGTTATTCCATAATGAAGAATAGCCTTGTTTATGATGGGACAAATTAAATATCTTATGTATTTTTTTCCAGACCTGCTGAGAGTGTTCCAGTATAGGGTTAACTTCCCCATTCCTAATAGAAGATAAAGATTTCTGAGATAAAGCATCAATAACCCTGAATGGGAAAGTTAGCGTTTTCTCTATTTCAATCCAACTTATACCCTCTACATTATCACCTGACCAATGTTTACATATTTTAATAATCTCAAATGCAGTATTATAAAGCTCTATATTTGGTAATGCCAAACCCCCCTTTATTCTAGTGGTAAACATATTTTTCATACTTATTCTGGGCTTCTTCCCTTCCCACAGAAAGTCCCTAACTAGTTGATTGTATTGCTTAAAGATGGATTCAGGAAACTCCAAAGGGATCATCATAGAGATATAATTAATCTTTGATGATACCATCATTTTAATTGCATTAACCTTCCCCCACAAAGACAAATTTAACACTTTCCATTTATCAAAGTTTGTTCTAACATTTTGAAGCATAGGGGTTATATTCATCTGAACAACATCATACAAGTCCCTTGAGAGCCTAACACCTAAATACTTCATCCCAGTTGGTATCCATTTAAAGGAGAAAGCGCTCACATCAGCCAACGAACATCCCACAGACACTGGCATTACCTCAGATTTCACCCAATTAACTTTGTAACCAGATATTTGAGAAAAACGTTCGATAGTATCCATCATAGGAGGTATAGATGTCCTTGGATTTGAAAGCAAAAGAAGAATATCATCAGCATATAAAAAACACTTATATTCCCTCTCTCCTAACTGGACACCATTCACTCTCATGTCATTCCTAATTGCAACTGCTAAGGGCTCCAGAAACAAAGTAAAAAGCAAAGGAGACAGGGGGTCCCCTTGCCTGGTGCCTCGCTTTAATTTAA
The DNA here is from genome assembly GCF_052040795.2 of Danio rerio. NCBI lineage: Eukaryota > Metazoa > Chordata > Actinopteri > Cypriniformes > Danionidae > Danio > Danio rerio. Next base: position 55,420,863 of record NC_141024.2, read on the forward strand.
AGAAAGGGGAGATAATGCCATTTGTAAGAACGGCTGCACGTGGGGCGGAATATAGCACCTTGACCCACTTAAGAAAAGTTGGCCCAAAGCCAAACATTTGCAACGTATAAGTTAAATAGCCCCATTCTACTCTATCAAATGCCTTCATCGCATCTAATGAAAAAGCAGCAACTGGATCATTCTCATTGCGGCTTTGCCAGATGAGATGAAGTAGTGACCGAAGATTATCAGAAGAAGATCTCCCTTTTATAAAACCTACCTGGTCGCTATGTACGATATTGGATAAAATGCCCTCCAACCTCAATGCTAATACTTTAGATAAAATTTTACAATCAACATTTTCTAAACTAACTGGTCTATAACTCCCAGGATCATAAAGATCCTTATCCTTTTTAAGAATTAACGTAATTAGCGCATCATTAAATGTTGGGGGCATCTGCTCCAGTAACAAGGTTTCCTTATACACCCCTTCCAATATTGGTGCAACAATGTCAATGTACTTCTTATAGTATTCGGCAGGAAAGCCATCTAAACCTGGTGACTTAGCGGCCTTCATTGACATTATCGCAGCCCTAATTTCAGATTCTTCTATTGGTGCATCCAACATCTCAAGCTGGTCTGAGGACAAGGTGGGAAGTGTAATTTTGGAGAAAAAATCTCTATATTTAGTACAGTCTGGGGATGACTCTGCCTCATATAGTTTACTATAAAACTTTTCAAAGACCTTATTAATGTCCATGTTTGCAGTCACCACTTCATCTTTTTCATTTTTGATAGCTGAAATTAAGAAACTAGCATCCTTTTGTTTCAATTGCCTTGCTAACAATTTATCAGCCTTTTCTCCACTTTCATAGAAAGCTGTGCGCATCCTAAACATTGCATACTCTGCTTTTCTATTGTAAATATCATTAAGCTGATATTTCAGATCGCAGACTTGTTTTAAAATATTATCTGAAAACTTTAGTGATAATTGCCTGTCTAAAACTTTAATTCTGGCCTCAATGTCTTTAACTTTTTCCTTGTCAAGTCTTTTTACCAAGCTAGCATATTGTATTACGTTACCCCTGACATAAGCTTTTGATGCTTCCCATACCGTTCCCAGCCTCTCTGTGGTACCAACATTAATCTCGAAAAATTCCTTTAAGTCAGCTCCCAATTTTGTACTAAAATTTAAGTCCTGAAGCAAGGATATATTGAATCTCCATCTGTTTTGTTTTATTGTCTTAGATTTAGTGTCTAATGTCATCTCCACTGGTGCGTGATCTGACAAAGCAATCACGCCTATCTTACAGTCTACTACTGACTCTACTAAATCACCAGAAACCAAAAAGTAATCTATTCTTGAGTAAGATTTATGATTATGTGAAAAGAAGGTATACTCTCTCTCTCTAGGATTGACAAGCCTCCATATGTCCACCAACCCCAAATCTTTCATCATCAAAAATGTATAGCTAATCTGTCTCTGGGCATATTTTTATGGTAGGTTGTTCTATCCAGATAGGCATCTTGCACCTGATTAAAATCACCTGCAATTATTAACTGATTACCTGCTTGTCCCCCAATCATCTTATTAACCATATGAAAAAATACACTATCCTCCTTATTTGGAGCATAAATATTGCAAATATTAACTTTTTGCCCATCAACCATGGCTTCCAACCATATAAATCTCCCCTCCTCATCCTTCTTTTGCTTAATCATGACAAAATTTACCCTCTTATGCACTAATATTGCTACCCCATTCCTCTTACTATTATATGAATTATGAAACACCTGTCCCACCCAGTCACGTTTAAGTTTTTCAGCCTCTGGACCCATCATATGCGTTTCTTGAATTAAAGCAATGTCCACGTCTATAGATTTAAGGTAACCTAACCATTTTCTTCTTTTAACTGGATTATGAGAACCATTTATATTCCAGGATATTATTTTTAAATATTTAGCCGTTCCATGCATGTCTCCCAACTATATATAAACACTTGCTGTCTGTAAAAAACATACATACAAAAGTAAAAAAGTAAAAATAAAAGACATAAACGAACTCTGTAAACATTGACTTCAAGAACTTAAACCCCTTGAACCCTCCCAAGTTACATCCTTTCACTAAAAGAAGGCCCCTCCCCATACACGAGCAGTGAAGCGCTGATGATGGAACCACCTGTCGACCCCGCCCCAGAACGTTCTTGTAAATCGCATGTTAACACCCCATCAAACTTGCTGTAGATCCCTTTGTCCTTACATTGGTTGCAGACCTAGTCTGTTTGTTTTTATCTTAGCATCAAATAACATAACTTTTGTCCCCAGAAAGCAACTTCCGTACCTCAGTCCTTTTCAGACAATAACATCAGCGCCTTGTTATGATCATCAAAGCTCACTCGCTGTCCTTTCCATGTGAAGCGTATTACTGCAGGATACGCCAGAGTAAAACGGATATCCAGCTCGTGAAGCCTCTTTCTGACCGCTGTGAACCGCCGTCTTTTTTCCGCCACATCTCTCGTCATGTCAGGAAACAGCGATATTTTAGAACTCCTCCACATGATACTGCCACCTTCCCGCACTTTCATTCTCACTGCTGCCATAACCCTCTCTCTTTCCAGAAAACTGTGAAAGCGCATAATAACGGGGCGAGGGGGCTTGTTTTCATCCGGCATTGGAACCAAAGATCGGTGGACACGCTGTAACTCCGTTTCGGAGATATCCACATCCAGAGCCTCGGAGAGAATCAGCCTTACACATTCCCGCAGATTACCATTCTCGGACTTTTCCTTAAGTCCTATTAGACGTAGATTCATGCGCCGCTCCCTATTTACCATATCCGAAACCGAATCCCGAAGATCTGCACAGTCTTTAGCACTTTTTTCGGCCATTTGTTGCAGGCGCTCGTTCTCGTCTTCAAGCACTCCAATTCGAGCCTCTGCCTCGTCAAGCCGTTGCGCCATGGCGGCCGCGTCCGCCTTCATCTGAAACTGCGTAGTCTTCACACTCGTTACATCTGCCTGCAAAGTTGACAAATTTGCACTAAATCGTGCCATTTCATCCATTGCTGCTTTTAACGCAGCCTGTAACTCCGCGAACCCTGGTGGTGTAGTAACGTGTCCCAATCGAGCGTCTTTTTCTCGAATCTCGGCAGGCCCGTCACTCGCAATTGCGCCCTGCTTTGCAGCTCGCGCCTTCGATGTAAACTTGGATGTCATAACCGAGCAATTGCAAAATTATTTTTTTATATTCAATTAACGCTACTAATAGTTAACAGTGGGGTGCTAACTTACTAAAAATAAATAAATTAACGAGGTCAAGCCGGAGCTAGTCTTCAGCCCTCCATCTTGTTCAACGGTCCCACGTGACTCCGTTTCAAGTTATTATGAACTGAAAACCAAATTTATGCACATTGCACACTGCAATCAAATGGTCGGCACTGAAAAGAGAATTAGAAAGATTAGGGAGGAGAAAATGTTTGGGGATATGCAGGGTAAACTGTCCTACACCCTTAGATTGTGTTTTTGATTATTCACATTGTTTGATTTTCACTCCCTTGAACAAACACCGATTTGCCTCCAATTTTGGGCTTTTGTCTGCAGTTTCACAAAACATGTTGGTGAATGAAAGTCCACCTAAACTCGGCCGGTGTGAACTTGCAATGACAGTGAGAGACTGATGCAGACACTATAAAGCCCTGTTCAGACTACACAATGCCATTTGCCAGTTACCACAGATCAGATTTTTGTCAGATTATGAGATTTTGACTTGATAAACTCTTGATGTGTTGTGGGTACAAATGGAGACTTTGGTTTCAAAACACTACACTTTTATTTTGATGGACATATTTTAGAAAATAAACAAGTTTTCTTCATGAAGACAATTAAACTTTCTATGGACAACTAGTTTCCCTTAAAGAAATGTTCATGTGAAAACTCCCACATTACTACAAATAAATCAGTGTATGGGAAACCCAGTGTTGCTATTGTGAATGAGAACATGAGTGATTTGTTAGCTTACATGCTAATTCCAGTACTCATTAGACTACTGAAGGACTTCAGCTATCTGTAAATTCCAAATATTATTTATATGCATTACATATTGTACTACTCATGTGCACTGATAGATTATATTGTGTGCTGTCTGCAAGTGGTGTGTGTGTGTAGGTTATAGTTTTAGGTTTATTGTGTTAAAGGTAAATTATTTTAAGAGTAACAAGTTATTTAATTATTAACATTCTGATTGTTCCTATATATATATATATATATTAGGGATGCACCGATATGTATAGGCCGATATTTATAAATATTTCAAAATGATATATTTTTATACAGCAAACTTCATAAAAGATTGAACTTCTTTTATGAACTAAATAGTCTATACTCAAAGCAAAAAAGCTTTAACTTCAAAATTGCAAGGTGATTATAGACCTATATTCAAGATTTCACATAAATCAGCATGCAAAAAATACATTACTTCCTTTTCTTCATAGCAAATTAACATGCAACTTGACTGTTGCATAAAATTAAGAAGGTTAAATAACAAAATATGATTTATTCAACAAGCAAATTAAATATATTTAAATAAGATGAGAATGAAAGCACTAAGGACTGAAACCAGCTCAAATGTTCTTGAATAAAACGTGTTACAGTGATGTACACATGTACAAATACGTCATGTACGAAAAAGCCTTTTTTAGAGGTGTTTTGACAGTTCAGAGCCACCGTACAAGTAAATAGCTTACAGATAGTACGTTTAGAAAATGCGGCACAGATTCATGCTATTTGGCGTTTTAGATTCTTTCGAACATGTAGCTGCTGCTTGTCAATCAGATGCGTCTGCGCTCGTTCTTGCTGTCAATTGCGGGGGGAAAATGATCGATGAAAAGTTTATGATAAACCGCTGAGTTTTACTCAACTGTAGAGGAAGAGTTGCCATCAGAGTCAGACTTTCATACAAAACCTGCAATGAGCTGACTTTATGGCTAACAGAGCTGAATATAAAGACAGAATGAGCCGCTGGTCGAGAGCCTCTATGACTGGGTTCACCTCTCCCCCGTGCTACAGTGTGTGTGTGTGTGCGCGGTGACAGCTCGCGCGCTCGTCATAATCAATATGAATATTTCGATCAAACTGAATACATCTTACATCAACAACACATGACAAGCAACGTGTTGATAATAACAAATAATCAGATTACAAACAACTGTTTACACTTGTTGTAAAATGTGCGGGTCCAGTTGCAGTTTGGTGTGTGTGTGTGTGAAGCGTAGAGGGAGAGGGAGAGAGAGAGGAGCGGTTTTTGGGCAATGAGACTATTTTAGGTGACTGATTTGTTGTACCACACGAAAAGTAATAAATATTTTGGACCAAGTTACATGTGTCCTCGTTCATTCACCGGCTGCAACTAAAAGAGAAGGCAATTCACCACGAAACTAATATTATTCGGCCCTGGAGTAATAAGTTAAGATCCCCTGCTATCTCTACACAACAAAGAGACAGAGCTGGAAAGGTTTACATACTTAATATTTTTCCTGAGGCGATTTAAAGCAAAATACACAATGACACTCAATCAAACACATCTACAATGATAAGAAACATGGTTACTTACTGACTTATTAACGCACAGCAATACCACTTGAAGAAATGACAGACTTTGAAGGAATAAACAGTGTGAAGAGAGATCCATTATAGTGCAGTGGGCAAGTCTGAACAAGATCCGCCCAAGCGTGCGCAGCGCGCAAGTCTGTACAATTACGTAATTTATCGGCTTAAAGATATCAGCCGAATTTAGACATCGAATCGATAACGATAGTCCTAAAAATAGCATTTATCGGCCGATACCGATATGGCCGCCAATATATCGTGCATCCCTAATATATATATATATATATATATATATATATATATATATATATATATATATATATATATATATATATATATATATACTATTACTAACCAGCAATGATAGGTGAGCAAAATAAAAATTGAAAGAGGATACTTTTATTAGGCCTTTCATGAGTCTAATAATCTCAAAGTCACACTTAAAAAGAAGGTCCAAAAACCTGCATTTATAAATGAAGAATGTTTTGCAAAGCATAAAAGGTTGTTAACCAGGTAATGCTGTGTACAATTTGTTTTAGTTACACCAAATTTAACTTGTTTATTGTAAAAAGGGTTTAAATGGATATTGACATGAGACATTCTGTATTATGCATTACGTATTATGAGTCATGAGTAGGGCCAGAAAGAATCTGTCAACGTTTTTTGCTATTTCTGCGAAGAATATTGATAAAAATCTGTGGATTTCTGCCAAAATATTTTGGGAGTATTATAACTAAAACCTAAATATGTGAAACAAAAAATATTATCTTTTAAACTTTTATTTAATGTTTAAAATGCAAATCCAATTAGATACACTTTATTTGATAAACAAAGCAAGTCACTCATATAATATTTCTACTAAAAGACAAAAATATTACTGTAAAAACTGCATTGTACATAAATCAGATAAACATTTTTATATTAGTCAATAATATTACTGTATTTAATTTAAAAAGTGAATAAATATATATTTACACAAGTAAATAAAATAGAATTAATGATCTGCGCGACATTATGTGTTATGAGTCATGTACATGAGTATATGCAATTGTATAAACATGCTCAGTGTTTTCAATAACTTTCACAAAATTGACAAGTTCTCCTCAGTATCAACTTTTAATCTCAGGAATTCTTTTGATGGAGAAACATCATTAATTATTTTAACTGAAGTTCTTTAATTTTGGGGAGAATTAGAAAAGAAATGTAACTTTCTTATTTTTCTAATTCCTGTGAATTAAATTATTTTAAAATAAACAAGGTCTGAGCTGATTATATGACCACAGGTATGCTCAGTCCAGAAAGACTAGGACCTCCATGCAAAAATGAATGGCCTATCATCCGGCCAGCCATCTGGAACAGGTTGCTGTCCCGTAGTACAGCAGATGCAGAAGGTACACGGTGGTTTTTTTCCCCCTCAAAAAGGGCTGTAGTAGATGAACCTAAAAAATCCAATCAGTAAGAATTAACTAATAGTACTAGTTGTATAAAATCTGTAATAGCCCAAAAGCAAAAGAGACATAAAACATCAAATCACATCTGTAAAATTCTAAACAAATGTTTTCTCTGTATGCACTGTGGTGGTACCAGTCAGCATCGATCTGCATTGCCCACCAGTAAATAGAAGATAATGTTATGAACATTTTACATCTTATCAGGTGTGCAAAAGGCTTCTCAAGTACAGTGCACGAAATCATACAGAAAAAAGTCAGGGTTACAGGCAGTGTTGACGAAAATTAACTTTATATATATATATATATATATATATATATATATATATATATATATATATATATATATATATATATATATATACACACATATATATATATATATATATATATATATATATATATATATATATATATATATATATATATACATATATATATATATATATATATATATATATATATGTATATATGTGTGTGTGCGTGTGTGTGTGTGTGTGTGCACATGTAACCGAACTGCAACCAATTACAAACCCAAATTTAAAGTGAAGCCAGTCTTCAGTTTTTGCATCATCATTGACAAAATATGGCGGTTAACTCCCTTGCCAACAGCTGCATCTCCTAAAAAAAAAATACAAAATGAAGCAAGTTCGTTGCACAAACTGTACAGACTATAAGCGATTCAAATGATTTTAATAATAAAAAAGAAGTACCAGTCAATCTATATTTCAATGGAGTGGACCAATTAGCACTGTTCATTTTATAAAATGAAACCAGGGTACTATCTTGTTCATCCATAGTATCAAACTGGTTGATGAGTAATGATAGAGATGGACAGTGTGAATTGATGGAGAGCAACTCATCACAGAACATTCGAGATGATTTGAATGGGTCAATTTCATTTTTCCATGCTGAAATCAAATGAACAATTTATCTAAATACCATTTTACAAGCATAGTTGAATAACAATACAAAAAAGATGAAAGAATAAATGAATAAAGATGCACTTATCATTTTACAGTACAACAGCACTAAAAAAAAATTAAATGTGTTGTGTCTAACCTGCAGACAGGGATGTTGAAGATTGTGCAGTTGAGGGTCCTGGCAATTCTTCTGTATTTAAAGTGAATGAAGAATCATTGTCACCAAAAGTCCTTTCTCTAAAACAGGCAAGACACAAACAATTTCAATTTTGTTCATTAAGCCACTTCAAAAATTTTCATGCATATTAAAAGCATTTGCCCAGTTTCATAGACAAGGCTTAGACCCTAGTGCCAGACAAAGTCTGGATGTACATTTACATTTACATTTAGTCATTTAGCAGACGCTTTTATCCAAAGCGACTTACAAATGAGGACAAGGAAGCAATTTACACAACTAAGAGCAACAATGAATAAGTACTAAAGGCAAGTTTCAGGTCTGTAAAGTCTAAGAAGGGAAGTGTTAGTAATTTTTTTTTTTTTTTTTTTTTTTTTTTTTTTTTTTTGGTACAGTTAGTGTGATATTCAAATAGGCAATTGCAGATTAGGAAGTGAAGTGGAGACTAAATAGTTGAGTTTTTAGTCGTTTCTTGAAAATAGCGAGTGACTCTGCTGTTCTGATGCAGTTAGGGAGTTCATTCCACCAACTGGGCAGATTGAGCGTGAGCGTTCGCGAAAGTGATTTTTTCCCTCTTTGGGATGGAACCACGAGGCAACGTTCATTCACAGAACGCAAGTTTCTGGAGGGCACATAGATCTGCAGAAGTGAGTGCAGATAAGAAGGTGCTAGGCCAGAAGTCACTTTGTAGGCAAACATCAGAGTTTTGAATTTGATGCGAGCAGCAACTGGCAGCCAGTGCAAACGGACTAGCAGCGGAGTGACATGTGCTCGTTTAGGTTCATTGAAGACATCTCGTGCTGCTGCATTCTGGAGCAGTTGAAGAGGCTTGATAGAGTTAGCTGGAAGCCCAGCTAGTAGAGAGTTGCAGTAATCCAGTTTGGAGAGAACAAGAGCTTGAACAAGGAGTTGAGCTGCATGTTCAGATAAGAAGGGTCGGATCTTTCTGATGTTATAGAGTGCAAATCTGCACGATCGAGCAGTTCTAGAAATGTGGTCAGAGAAGTTTAGTTGGTCATCAATCGTTACTCCAAGGCTTTTCACCGTTTTGGATGCAGTAATGGTTGCCCCATCCATCTGGATTGAGAAGTTATGGTGTAGAGTCGGGTTGGCAGAAACTACAAGCATTTCCGTTTTTGCGAGGTTCAGCTGAAGATGATGATCTTTCATCCAGTGTGAAATATCCAACAGGCAGGCTGAGATACGAGCTGGAACCGAGGGATCATCAGGATGAAAAGAGAGGTATAGCTGGGTATCATCAGCATAGCAGTGGTAGGAGAATCCATGTCTCTGGATGACTGGTCCTAGAGATGATGTGTAGATGGAGAAGAGAAGTGGCCCAAGAACAGAGCCTTGAGGTACCCCAGTGTTTAGATGCTGTAGGTTGGACACCTCTCCCCTCCAAGACACCCTGAATGACCTGTCAGAGAGGTAAGATCTGAACCATTGTATAACAGTGCCCGCAACGCCCAGTGACTCAAGCGTAGATAGCAGGATCTGGTGGTTGACAGTGTCAAAAGCAGCTGACAAGTCCAGCAAAATGAGGACTGATGATTTAGAGTCTGCTTTAGCCAGTCTGAGATCCTCCACGACCGAGAGCAGGGCAGTCTCAGTTGAGTGGCCTTTCTTAAAGCCGGATTGCTTGTTGTCCATGAGATTGTTTTGAGTAAGAAAGTCCAGGACTTGATTGAACACTACTTTCTCCAGAATCTTGGCCATGAATGGAAGCAGGGATACTGGTCTGTAGTTTTCAAGTAGCGTATGGTCCAGGTTGGGTTTCTTTAGCAGTGGGGTTACCCTAGCCTGCTTAAATGTAGTGGGGAATAAACCAGAGTCAAGAGATGTGTTAATTATGTGAGTCAGTGTTGGTATGACTGCAGGAGAGATGGCTTGCAAGAGATGAGAGGGAATGGGATCGAGTGGACAGGTGGTTGCATGGCTAGATAGCACAAGTTTGGACACCTCAGACTCAGAGAGCTGAGAAAAAGAGGTGAGTGTGTGTGGTGTTGGTGTTGTATCTTGCGTGTTTGTTGTAGGTGCCGCAAATTGAGCACTGATTTTTGCAGTTTTGGTGCAGAAGAATGTAGCAAAGTCATCAGTAGTAAGTGTGGAGGATGCGGGTGGAGGAGGAGGATAGAGGAGGGAGGAAAATGTTTTAAAAAGTAGGCAAGGATTAGTGGCATTGTTGATTTTCAGACGGTAATACGTCTGCTTTGCAGAAGTAACCTCAGCTGAGAAAGAGGACAGAAGAGTTTGGTATGTTAAGAGATGTGCAGGATTTTTAGTTTTCCGCCAAATTCTCTCCGCAGCCCGAAGTTTTGAGCGATGCTCACGGAGAGCATCCGAGAGCCAGGGTGCAGGAGGACTGGCACGGGCTGGCCTGGATGCAAGAGGACATAATCGGTCTAGACATGATGCTAGTGTGGAGCAGAGTGTATTAGTGGCACTGTTCGAATCAAGTGCAGTGAGTTTGCGAGATGGAGGAAGAGAGTCTGAAACAATGGTGGATAGTCTATTGGGTGAGAGAGATCGTAGGTTTCTGCGAAAGGTAACCAGTGTAGGAGTGTGTGGCGGCTCAGGAGTAATGTGGATGTTGAGAGACAGAAGGAAATGATCAGATATTTGTAGTGGAGTTACTATTGTTTGATCAGTGAAGCAGTGTCGTGTGTAAATAAGGTCTAGCTGATTACCTGATTTGTGGGTAGCAGAAGTAGGTGCTCTTTTTAGGTCAAAAGAGGCAAGCAAAGTCTGAAAGTCTGCAGCTTGCGGTTTGTCAACGTAAATGTTGAAGTCACCTAGCACCAATAAGGGAGTGGCAAAATTAGAAAAAGATGAGAGAAGAACATCCAGTTCATCTAGGAAGTGACCTAATTTACCTGGTGGGCGGTAGATGACAACCACATTTATGTAGAAGGGGTGGATAATGGTGACTGCATGGAATTCAAAGGAGCTGATTGTTGGCAGGGACGGTATCAGATGTAACTTACAATGACATACTGTTTATAGTCATTAATGTCAAAAGTCACCAGTAATGATTTTCTCAAAGCAAGGCTTATAAAAGCTACATACATCAAATCTAATAATGTCTACTACTGACCCAGTTTATGAAACCAACACATTAATTTAAATTTAAGACAGTCCACCAGAAAATTATTTTGTTAATTTTTTACCCTACATTCCATCTGATCTTTGTACATCTCCCTCGAGATATATACAACCAAAACAAACTGTGCAAACTAATCCTTTAGTATTAAAGGCATGTCATCCTACAATTTTTAGCATAACTTTACCCTTCACCACACATGCTTGCATGAAAAGGCAAGACATCAGTTGGGAAAGAGATCTGGCAAATTGGACAAATCTGTAAAAAGTAAAAATAAATTAAACAATGTATGTTTGTAGCAAATTTGTTGAAGAACATACATATTCTACCCCATAAAAAGATTCTAAAATATTAAGAATAGTCTTAAATTTTTAATAGCTTCAAACACATTCTTTATGGAACCACGAATTGGGTATATTCAAATATAGTGAGTATACCCAAATACAAGAAATAGGCTTTGATCAAAGACCTGTAATGATGGTTCTAAGATGGGGTGAAGTGGGCTTGGCTGGTCAACAGTTTCGATTACATTTTCGTCTACATCATCATCTAGAATGGTCACATCATTTGAAAACTCCTAATAAAAGTAATCAAAATGCATTGGCATTGTAAATAAATAATATTGATAGAAAAATAAAACCATAATACTGTATTACTTACTGTCTCAGCTTCTTTACACTCTTCAATGTGTAAGGGCAGCAATGGCAGTGGTATTTTCTTACCACATTTCATACAGCTGGACTGTGGCATCTTAGCAAACTCCACAGAATCATAAGGTAATGGTTCAGTGGAAAGCTGTTCCTGTAATGGAACTACAAACAGCATGTTCTTTCCATTATTTGACACTGATTTTAGGAGTCGAGTTGAGTATCCATCAGCATCTGTGGGAATTATAGACAGCTTACGCCGCCCACCCCCACCAAATGGCAAAATCAATTGAGAATCACATTCAGGACTACTGTTGCCTTCTTGGGCTAGCAATATTGTTATAAATGTGTCACCTAAAATTTTGGACAGAAATGTTCTATAAAGCTCTGTTTACCACTGGAAAACTGAAGTAGGGCATGCCATAATCTTAGAACATGGCAGAAAACATGTCCTTGACTAAAAAGTTTAAACTAATGAAGCTTATTACTAAATTATTAACGCCAACAAAGCACATACCAGTTTCATTAATTTACAAAAGTGCAAAGTTATTGCAAATGCACACAAATCATTTTTTGTTTATATGTAACATGCAAAACATAAATACCTGTAGACTTGTAAAACATCCAGCCACCCTGAAGTGTTTTTAATTTGGGAAACTCTCCTTCAAGCAGACTGACAATCTTAAGAATGAAACAAAATTCATCATTTAGTTTTTTTTTTTTTTTTTTTTCCAACAGATATAAAACTCCCATCAATTCCTAGTATTATAGTAACATTTGCAATTACCTCACTGTGTTTAAAATTATCTGGAACAGTTAAAAGCCTTTTTCCAAGTCCAGCATGGACAAGCTCAAGGTCTTCATCTCCTTTTGGTGTGAAGGGTGTGGGTTCAGAGAGGACATGGATTTGAAAATCAGTTTTTTTAATGTTACCAGGTTTGGCCACAGAAAAATCTCTGTCCCAAACATACTTGGGAATTGCCTATAGTGACAAAAGGGCAAAATGAATAAACATATTAATAATAAGAAACATTTTTTGCATGACACAAAAAGTTGTGTTTTACAGTAAACATGAAAAATTACCTTTTTAAGGCTTGCCTTACCATGTTTTCAGGCTCTGCAGGCAAAGGAATGGTCCCACTTGAGATGCTTTCTCTCATTGGTCTACTACCACTAGCTAGTGCATTTCTTTACGAAGATGGAGTAAGGCCCCTGGCTAATACATCGATCAGAGCTTTTGCTGCTATTTCTACTTCTGATGACAGTGCCTGTAAGACAAATACCAATTATACCTTTTATCATTTATCTTCATAGTCCGCGATCAACACTGCCGACCCCCACCCCGCCCGTTCCTTACAGTCGGCGATCATCTCCTCTCTCCACCCCCCATACCCACCCACACCCAAAACGGCATTACGCTCTCCCGGTCTTCACTTTAGTACGCGATCGATTCCACCCCCAAATTAGTCCTCGATCAAATTTATAGCTGAGCTCCCTTGAATGACAATCCTAGAATTGACCATGACAGAAGCCATGCTATTTTACACGACCATCCCGTTCTTCACTCGCCATGTTGGCTTAATAACGGACTTAATTTACGTTATAAAGTTTACATTATAAACAACAGCAGCCATTGCTTTAACAAACGTTTGATACTTAATCTTTGCATACATAAACCACTATAGAAATCAAGTAACCACTTACCCGCGCATCCCGCTCTTCACCTGCCATGCTAAATAGAGGAGTATTCTTCTTCTTAGAGGATCATCTCCGTTAATTAGGTCAGACTGCGCAAATGGAGCGCACAGTGAAGCGCTTCGGTCATTCCCACATTCTCAGGGAGTTGTGATTGGTTGAACAGTAAGCTCGCATCTTATTGGCTACAGGGCACGAGTGACTCACGTGGGAGGTGTGTGCTGACAGGAAAGTCTCAAAAATGCACACACTCGTATTCAGGGTGAGTTGTACGTGAGAGAGGATTTGCACATTCTCATTCAGGATGAACTCGTGAATTTTAAACATTCAAAACTTTTTGTACACTCTTATATATTTGCAAATGGTGTTTTGCATTTGTGAAATGTATTTTGTGAAAATGTATTTTTATTTTGTGCATGTGAATTGTTTTTGTGAGTATAAATAAATATTTTACGCATGTGAATTTGGCTACGCATGTGTACATCGTGTCTTTTGCGTGAATTATTATTGAGTCTAATCTCTCTCCATAGAAAAACACTTTTTATCAGATCTGGACTCCGTTGCTTGAATATGTAGGTCCTAGGATTTCAGGTACATTTTTGCAAAACCTTACATCACCATAAACTTTGGTTAATTTATGTACTTTTCTATTTTTATTATTACTCCGTATTTTTATGTCTTCTTTTTGATTTTGATTTTTCATTATGTGCTGTGATGGTAAGAAATTTCTTGGTTGTAAGCTGTTGTCATTGTTCTGTTCTTTTTTGTTTTGTTAAAATAAAGACAAAAAAATGTATTTCGAAGAATTCCAGTTTGTCAGCAGATAGTGTCGGCGCATCAAACATTCCTTTGCATAGTGGTTTGGTTGTCTAGGACTATGATTCTCGTTCATGCTGTGAGAAATCCCAGATTCAAATTTCGGTTGAGCCCTTACAGTTGTCTTTTGTTTTGTAAGGGCGTTGTGGCTTACACTGAGGCCTTTTTCTGAGAATGCCGGTTTGTCAGCAGATAGTGTTGCCATATAAAGTTACTGTTTTGCAGTGGCTCGTTGATCTAGGGGTATGATTCTCGCTTAGGGTGCCCTTGATTCGTTAGAGAAAGTTTTCTGACTATCTGATGCTTCTGACACCATGTGAAATAAATTCAATTTAGAGGCTCGTTGGTCTAGGGGTATGATTCGCGCTTTGCTTTTGCGCTTTTGCGCTTTGTGTGAAAGGTCCTGGGTTCAAATCCCGGACGAGCCCTTGCAGATGTTATGTGTTTTATAGGGCACTATGTCTATCATTAAAATGTCTTTCGAAGAATTCCAGTTTGTCAGCAGATAAAGTCGCCACATAAAACATTCCTTTGCATAGTGGCTTGCTGGTCTAGGAGTATGATTTTCGTTCATGCAATGAAAAATCCCAGATTCAAATTTCGGTTGAGCCCTTACAGTTGTCTGCTGTTTTGTAAGGTCGTTGTGGCTTACACAGAGGCCTTTTTTCTGAGAATGCCAGTTCGTCAGCAGATAGTGTTGCTATATAAAGTTGCTGTTTTGCAGTGGCTCGGTGGTCTAGGGGTATGATTCTCACTTAGGGTGCCCTTGATTCGTTAGGGAAAGATTTCTGACTATCTGACGCCTTGTGAAATTCTCTCAATTTAGTGGTTCATTGGTCTATCTGTATGATTCTCGCTTCGATTGCGAGAGGACACGGGTTCAATTCTTGGATGAGCCCTTGCAGGTGTACTGTGTTTTACAGGGCATTATATCTTTCGTAAAAACGTCTTTCAAAGAATTCCAATTTGTCAGCAGATAGTGTCGCCACCTAAAATATTTCTTGCATAGTGGCTTGCTGGTCTAGGAGTATGATTCTCGTTCATGCCATGAGAAATCCTAGGTTCAAATTTCAGTTGAACCCTTACAGTTGTCTTTTGTTTTGTAAGGGCGTTGTGGCTTACACAGAGGCCTTTTTCTGAGAATGCCGGTTTGTCAGCAGATAGTGTTGCCATGTAAAGTTACTGTTTTGCAGTGGCTCGTTGGTCTAGGGGTATGATTCTGGCTTAGGGTGCCCTTGATTCGTCAGAGAAAGTTTTCTGACTATCTGATGCTTCTGACGCCATGTGAAATCTTATCACAATAGTGGCTCGTTGGTCTAGGGGTATGATTCTCGCTTTGGGTGTGAGAGGTCCCGGGTTCAAATCCCGGACGAGCCCTTGCAGGTGTCATGTGTTTTACAGGGCACTATGACTTTTATTAAAATGTCTTTCGAAGAATTCCAGTTTGTCAGCAGATAGTGTCGCCACATAAAGCATTCCTTTGCATAGTGGCTTGCTGGTCTTGGAGTATGATTTTCGTTCATGCAATGAGAAATCCCAGATTCAAATTTCGGTTGAGCCCTTACATTTGTCTGCTGTTTTGTAAGTTCTACGGGCTTACACAGAGGCCTTTTTTCTGAGAATGCCAGTTCATCAGCAGATAGTTTTGCCATGTAAAGTGGCTGTTACAGTAGCTAGTTGGTTTAGGGGTATGATTCTCGCTTAGGGTGCCATTGATTCGTTAGAGAAAGTTTTCTGACTATCTGATGGTTCTGACGCCATGTGAAGTTTTATCAAAGTAGTGGCTCGTTGGCCTAGGGGTATGATTCTCGCTTTGGTTGAGAGAGGTCCCGGGTTCATATCCCGGACGAGCCCTTGCAGGTATCATGTGTTTTACAGGGCACTATGACTTTCATTAAAATGTCTTTCGAAGAATTCCAGTTTGTCAGCAGATAGTGTCGCCACATAAAACATTCCTTTGCATAGTGGCTTGCTGGTCTAGGCGTATGATTTTCGTTCATGCAATGAGAAATCCCAGATTCAGATTTCGGTTGAGCCCTTACACTTGTCTGCTGTTTTGTAAGGTTGTTGTGGCTTACACAGAGGCCTTTTTTCTGAGAATGCCAGTTTGTCAGCAGATAGTGTTGCCATATAAAGTTGCTGTTTTGCAGTGGCTCGGTGGTCTAGGGGTATGATTCTCACTTAGGGTGCCCTTGATTCGTTAGAGAAAGATTTCTGACCATCTGACGTCTTGTGAAATTCTCTCAATTTAGTGGCTCATTGGTCTATGGGTATGATTCTCGCTTCGGTTGCGAGAGGACCCGGGTTCAGTTCCTGGATTAGCCCTTGCAGGTGTACTGTGTTTTACAGGGCATTATGTCTTTCGGAAAAACGTCTTTCAAAGATTTCCAATTTGTCAGCAGATAGTGTCGCCACAAAAAATATTTCTTGCATAGTGGCTTGCTGTTCTAGGAGTTTGATTCTCGTTCATGCCATGAGAAATCCTAGGTTCAAATTTCAGTTGAACCCTTACAGTTGTCTTTTGTTTTGTAAGGGCGTTGTGGCTTACACAGAGGCCTTTTTTCTGAGAATGCCGGTTTGTCAGCAGATAGTGTTGCCATGTAAAGTGGCTGTTTTGCAGTTGCTCGTTGGTCTACGGGCATGATTCTCGCTTAAGATGCGAGAGGTCTCGTGTGACAAAGGAGTTTGTCACTGGCCTGCGGCAGAGCTGTACACCCACATATTCACGCACACACACATAACTTACCTTCACTCCACCAGCCGATCTACCGAGTGCACACGGGAGATTGCGCTGTAATAAAAACACATACACGCACAAACACATTATATACTCCATTAATCCTTGCATTTTCTGACACGCCATAAATCACACCGCAAACATTTGTCTTACCTGTGTGTCCGTTTGTGTTTGTGTTTGTTCGTCTCGTTGCGTTTCTGTTGCGTCTCTCTTCCGGGTTGCGCAATCGCGGCTACGGGAGGCAAAAGGGGCCAAAAAGGTCATGCGCAGCAGTTTATGCACAGTGATGCACTGCGCATGCGCTGAGTGGTTGGGCACCCGGGGGAGACTATGTGTTTTATGTGGGGGATGAAAAGAATGGGAAAACAATAAAAAAAGAAGTATTCATGACATGTGAAAATGCTGATTTAATAATTTTGGTTTTAAGTTATATAGTAATACAAATGAAGTGTATGAAAGTGTGAAATGCTTACCTGAAAGATTGTTTATGTCCATACTTACCTTATACTTACCTTCAATATAGTTTAATCCAAACTGGGCGGAGTCACTCACTATAAATAGAGTGACTTGTGCTCAGTTCAGTGTGGGAGTCGTTAAAGATAGAAGGTGTGAGTAGTGGTGAATGGTTGGTTTGATAATTCTGGATAGAAAATATTTTGTATATAATTATTTTGTTACTTTATTGTCTTTATTTGTTTGTTTTGTTGTTTGTTTATTTTTGTATATATATATATATATATATATATATATATATATATATATATATATATATATATATATATATATATATATATATTTTTTTTTTTTTTTTGTCTACTTTATTTTTTTGGATTTTTGGATTGGACACTTTTGCACTGTAAATAAACGCACCTTGCACCATAGTGCTACGTCGACTGAGCCATCATTTATTTTTTTCTTGTTTCACACACACCCTAAAAACGCCTCTGTGTGACAAGTGGTGTCAGAAGTGGGATGGCCAGTCGTAGAAAAGTGACTTCTGGAAAACAGGCCAGGAAGGGTCTGCGGTCACAAAAACCTGTGCTGGAAGAGGTAGCATGGGACACTATGGACGAAGAGGAGACAGCCAGTGCAGAGGGTGCCGAAGCCATGTCCCCTAGAGTTAAACCTGAATCAAAAGGTATGGAGAGCGATGTAGTGGCATTGATGAGGACATTTCTGACAGCTCAGTCAAAAAGGGAAGAAGGCCTCATCTATGAGCTACGGGGGTTGCGAGAGTCACTGCACATACAATACATTCCTTTGCATAGTGGCTTGCTGGTCTAGGAGTATGATTTTTGTTCATGCAATGAAAAATCCCAGATTCAAATTTCGGTTGAGCCCTTACAGTTGTCTGCTGTTTTGTAAGGTCGTTGTGGCTTACACAGAGGCCTTTTTTCTGAGAATGCCAGTTCGTCAGCAGATAGTGTTGCCATATAAAGTTGCTGTTTTGCAGTGGCTCGGTGGTCTAGGGGTATGATTCCCACTTAGGGTGCCCTTGATTCGTTAGGGAAAGATTTCTGACTATCTGACGCCTTGTGAAATTCTCTCAATTTAGTGGTTCATTGGTCTATCTGTATGATTCTCGCTTCGATTGCGAGAGGACACGGGTTCAATTCTCGGATGAGCCCTTGCAGGTGTAATGTGTTTTACAGGGCATTATATCTTTCGTAAAAACGTCTTTCAAAGAATTCCAATTTGTCAGCAGATAGTGTCGCCACATAAAATATTTCTTGCATAGTGGCTTGCTGGTCTAGGAGTATGATTCTCGTTCATGCCATGAGGAATCCTAGGTTCAAATTTCAGTTGAACCCTTACAGTTGTCTTTTGTTTTGTAAGGGCGTTGTGGCTTACACAGAGGCCTTTTTCTGAGAATGCCGGTTTGTCAGCAGATAGTGTTGCCATGTAAAGTTACTGTTTTGCAGTGGCTAGTTGGTCTAGGGGTATGATTCTGGCTTAGGGTGCCCTTGATTCGTCAGAGAAAGTTTTCTGACTATCTGATGCTTCTGACGCCATGTGAAATTTTATCACAGTAGTGGGTCGTTGGTCTAGGGGTATGATTCTCGCTTTGGGTGTGAGAGGTCCCGGGTTCAAATCCCGGACGAGCCCTTGCAGGTGTCATGTGTTTTACAGGGCACTATGACTTTCATTAAAATGTCTTTCGAAGAATTCCAGTTTGTCAGCAGATAGTGTCGCCACATAAAACATTCCTTTGCATAGTGGCTTGCTGGTCTAGGAGTATGATTTTCGTTCATGCAATGAGAAATCCCAGATTCAAATTTCGGTTGAGCCCTTACATTTGTCTGCTGTTTTGTAAGGTCTACGGGCTTACACAGAGGCCTTTTTTCTGAGAATGCCAGTTCATCAGCAGATAGTTTTGCCATGTAAAGTGGCTGTTACAGTAGCTAGTTGGTTTAGGGGTATGATTCTCGCTTAGGGTGCCATTGATTCGTTAGAGAAAGTTTTCTGACTATCTGATGGTTCTGACGCCATGTGAAGTTTTATCAATGTAGTGGCTCGTTGGCCTAGGGGTATGATTCTCGCTTTGGTTGAGAGAAGTCCCGGGTTCATATCCCGGACGAGCCCTTGCAGGTATCATGTGTTTTACAGGGCACTATGACTTTCATTAAAATGTCTTTCGAAGAATTCCAGTTTGTCAGCAGATAGTGTCGCCACATAAAACATTCCTTTGCATAGTGGCTTGCTGGTCTAGGAGTTTGATTCTCGCTCATGCCATGAGAAATCCTAGGTTCAAATTTCAGTTGAACCCTTACAGTTGTCTTTTGTTTTGTAAGGGCGTTGTGGCTTACACAGAGGCCTTTTTTCTGAGAATGCCGGTTTGTCAGCAGATAGTGTTGCCATGTAAAGTGGCTGTTTTGCAGTTGCTCGTTGGTCTACGGGCATGACTCTCGCTTAAGATGCGAGAGGTCTCGTTTTCAAATCCTGGACGAACCATTGCAGAAGTCCCGGGTCCAAATCAAGCAAAAGCCCTGCTTCAATGTTTGTTAGATAAGGATTTCTGACCATCTGTTCCTTCTGATGTCTTGTAAAATATTCAAGCTTTTGTGGCTCGTTGCTCTAGGGGTATGATTCTCGCTTAGGGTGCGAGAGGTCCCGGGTTCAAATCCCGGACACGCCCTTGCAGTTACTCTTTTGTTTTACAGGGCATTATGGCTTTCATAAAAAAACGTTTTTCGAAGAATTCCAGTTTGTCAGCAGATAGTGTCGGCACATAAAGCATTCCTTTGCATAGTGGTTTGGTTGTCTAGGACTATGATTCTCGTTCATGCCGTGAGAAATCCCAGATTCAAATTTCGGTTGAGCCCTTACAGTTGTCCGCTGTTTTGTAAGGGCGTTGTGGCTTACACAGAGGCCTTTTTTCTGAGAATGCCAGTTCGTCAGCTGATAGTGTTGCCATATAAAGCTACTGTTTTGCAGTGGCTCGTTGGTCTTGGGGTATGATTCTCGCTTCGGGTGTGAGAGGTCCCGGGTTCAAATCCCGGACGAGCCCTTACAGTTGTTATGTGTTTTACAGGGCACTATGTCTTTCATTAAAATGTCTTTCGAAGAATTCCAGTTTGTCAGCAGATAGTGTCGCCACATAAAACATTCCTTTGCATAGTGGCTTGCTGGTCTAGGAGTATGATTTTCGTTCATGCAATGAAAAATCCCAGATTCAAATTTCGGTTGAGCCCTTACAGTTGTCTGCTGTTTTGTAAGGTCGTTGTGGCTTACACAGAGGCCTTTTTTCTGAGAATGCCAGTTCGTCAGCAGATAGTGTTGCCATATAAAGTTGCTGTTTTGCAGTGGCTCGGTCGTCTAGGGATATGATTCTCACTTAGGGTGCCCTTGATTCGTTAGGGAAAGATTTCTGACTATCTGACGCCTTGTGAAATTCTCTCAATTTAGTGGTTCATTGGTCTATCTGTATGATTCTCGCTTCGATTGCGAGAGGACACGGGTTCAATTCTCGGATGAGCCCTTGCAGGTGTACTGTGTTTTACAGGGCATTATATCTTTCGTAAAAACGTCTTTCAAAGAATTCCAATTTGTCAGCAGATAGTGTCGCCACATAAAATATTTCTTGCATAGTGGCTTGCTGGTCTAGGCGTATGATTCTCGTTCATGCCATGAGAAATCCTAGGTTCAAATTTCAGTTGAACCCTTACAGTTGTCTTTTGTTTTGTAAGGGCGTTGTGGCTTACACAGAGGCCTTTTTTCTGAGAATGCCGGTTTGTCAGCAGATAGTGTTGCCATGTAAAGTGGCTGTTTTGCAGTTGCTCGTTGGTCTACGGGCATGATTCTCGCTTAAGATGCGAGAGTTCTCGTTTTCAAATCCTGGACGAACCATTGCAGAAGTCCCGGGTCCAAATGAAGCAAAAGCCCTGCTTCAATGTTTGTTAGATAAGGATTTCTGACCATCTGTTCCTTCTGATGTTTTGTAAAATATTCAAGCTTTTGTGGCTCGTTGGTCTAGGGGTATGATTCTCGCTTAGGGTGCGAGAGGTCCTGGGTTCAAATCCCGGACGAGCCCTTGCAGTTATTCTTTTGTTTTACAGGGCATTATGGCTTTCATAAAAAACGTTTTTCGAAGAATTCCAGTTTGTCAGCAGATAGTGTCGGCACATAAAGCATTCCTTTGCATAGTGGTTTGGTTGTCTAGGACTATGATTCTCGTTCATGCCGTGAGAAATCCCAGATTCAAATTTCGGTTGAGCCCTTACAGTTGTCCGCTGTTTTGTAAGGGCGTTGTGGCTTACACAGTGGCCTTTTTTCTGAGAATGCCAGTTCGTCAGCTGATAGTGTTGCCATATAAAGCTACTGTTTTGCAGTGGCTCGTTGGTCTAGGGGTATGATTCTCGCTTCGGGTGTGAGAGGTCCCGGGTTCAAATCCCGGACGAGCCCTTACAGGTGTTATGTGTTTTACAGGGCACTATGTCTTTCATTAAAATGTCTTTCGAAGAATTCCAGTTAGTCAGCAGATAGTGTCGCCACATAAAACATTCCTTTGCATAGTGTCTTGCTGGTCTAGGAGTATGATTTTCGTTCATGCAATGAAAAATCCCAGATTCAAATTTCGGTTGAGCCCTTACAGTTGTCTGCTGTTTTGTAAGGTCGTTGTGGCTTACACAGAGGCCTTTTTTCTGAGAATGCCGGTTCGTCAGCAGATAGTGTTGCCATATAAAGTTGCTGTTTTGCAGTGGCTCGGTCGTCTAGGGGTATGATTCTCACTTAGGGTGCCCTTGATTCGTTAGGGAAAGATTTCTGACTATCTGACGCCTTGTGAAATTCTCTCAATTTAGTGGTTCATTGGTCTATCTGTATGATTCTCGCTTCGGTTGCGAGAGGACACGGGTTCAATTCTCGGATGAGCCCTTGCAGGTGTACTGTGTTTTACAGGGCATTATATCTTTCGTAAAAACGTCTTTCAAAGAATTCCAATTTGTCAGCAGATAGTGTCGCCACATAAAATATTTCTTGCATAGTGGCTTGCTGGTCTAGGAGTATGATTCTCGTTCATGCCATGAGAAATCCTAGGTTCAAATTTCAGTTGAACCCTTACAGTTGTCTTTTGTTTTGTAAGGGCGTTGTGGCTTACACAGAGGCCTTTTTCTGAGAATGCTGGTTTGTCAGCAGATAGTGTTGCCATGTAAAGTTACTGTTTTGCAGTGGCTCGTTGGTCTAGGGGTATGATTCTGGCTTAGGGTGCCCTTGATTCGTCAGAGAAAGTTTTCTGACTATCTGATGCTTCTGACGCCATGTGAAATTTTATCACAGTAGTGGGTCGTTGGTCTAGGGGTATGATTCTCGCTTTGGGTGTGAGAGGTCCCGGGTTCAAATCCCGGACGAGCCCTTGCAGGTGTCATGTGTTTTACAGGGCACTATGACTTTCATTAAAATGTCTTTCGAAGAATTCCAGTTTGTCAGCAGATAGTGTCGCCACATAAAACATTCCTTTGCATAGTGGCTTGCTGGTCTAGGAGTATGATTTTCGTTCATGCAATGAGAAATCCCAGATTCAAATTTCGGTTGAGCCCTTACATTTGTCTGCTGTTTTGTAAGGTCTACGGGCTTACACAGAGGCCTTTTTTCTGAGAATGCCAGTTCATCAGCAGATAGTTTTGCCATGTAAAGTGGCTGTTACAGTAGCTAGTTGGTTTAGGGGTATGATTCTCGCTTAGGGTGCCATTGATTCGTTAGAGAAAGTTTTCTGACTATCTGATGGTTCTGACGCCATGTGAAGTTTTATCAATGTAGTGGCTCGTTGGCCTAGGGGTATGATTCTCGCTTTGGTTGAGAGAAGTCCCGGGTTCATATCCCGGACGAGCCCTTGCAGGTATCATGTGTTTTACAGGGCACTATGACTTTCATTAAAATGTCTTTCGAAGAATTCCAGTTTGTCAGCAGATAGTGTCGCCACATAAAACATTCCTTTGCATAGTGGCTTGCTGGTCTAGGAGTTTGATTCTCGCTCATGCCATGAGAAATCCTAGGTTCAAATTTCAGTTGAACCCTTACAGTTGTCTTTTGTTTTGTAAGGGCGTTGTGGCTTACACAGAGGCCTTTTTTCTGAGAATGCCGGTTTGTCAGCAGATAGTGTTGCCATGTAAAGTGGCTGTTTTGCAGTTGCTCGTTGGTCTACGGGCATGACTCTCGCTTAAGATGCGAGAGGTCTCGTTTTCAAATCCTGGACGAACCATTGCAGAAGTCCCGGGTCCAAATCAAGCAAAAGCCCTGCTTCAATGTTTGTTAGATAAGGATTTCTGACCATCTGTTCCTTCTGATGTCTTGTAAAATATTCAAGCTTTTGTGGCTCGTTGCTCTAGGGGTATGATTCTCGCTTAGGGTGCGAGAGGTCCCGGGTTCAAATCCCGGACACGCCCTTGCAGTTACTCTTTTGTTTTACAGGGCATTATGGCTTTCATAAAAAAACGTTTTTCGAAGAATTCCAGTTTGTCAGCAGATAGTGTCGGCACATAAAGCATTCCTTTGCATAGTGGTTTGGTTGTCTAGGACTATGATTCTCGTTCATGCCGTGAGAAATCCCAGATTCAAATTTCGGTTGAGCCCTTACAGTTGTCCGCTGTTTTGTAAGGGCGTTGTGGCTTACACAGAGGCCTTTTTTCTGAGAATGCCAGTTCGTCAGCTGATAGTGTTGCCATATAAAGCTACTGTTTTGCAGTGGCTCGTTGGTCTTGGGGTATGATTCTCGCTTCGGGTGTGAGAGGTCCCGGGTTCAAATCCCGGACGAGCCCTTACAGTTGTTATGTGTTTTACAGGGCACTATGTCTTTCATTAAAATGTCTTTCGAAGAATTCCAGTTTGTCAGCAGATAGTGTCGCCACATAAAACATTCCTTTGCATAGTGGCTTGCTGGTCTAGGAGTATGATTTTCGTTCATGCAATGAAAAATCCCAGATTCAAATTTCGGTTGAGCCCTTACAGTTGTCTGCTGTTTTGTAAGGTCGTTGTGGCTTACACAGAGGCCTTTTTTCTGAGAATGCCAGTTCGTCAGCAGATAGTGTTGCCATATAAAGTTGCTGTTTTGCAGTGGCTCGGTCGTCTAGGGATATGATTCTCACTTAGGGTGCCCTTGATTCGTTAGGGAAAGATTTCTGACTATCTGACGCCTTGTGAAATTCTCTCAATTTAGTGGTTCATTGGTCTATCTGTATGATTCTCGCTTCGATTGCGAGAGGACACGGGTTCAATTCTCGGATGAGCCCTTGCAGGTGTACTGTGTTTTACAGGGCATTATATCTTTCGTAAAAACGTCTTTCAAAGAATTCCAATTTGTCAGCAGATAGTGTCGCCACATAAAATATTTCTTGCATAGTGGCTTGCTGGTCTAGGCGTATGATTCTCGTTCATGCCATGAGAAATCCTAGGTTCAAATTTCAGTTGAACCCTTACAGTTGTCTTTTGTTTTGTAAGGGCGTTGTGGCTTACACAGAGGCCTTTTTTCTGAGAATGCCGGTTTGTCAGCAGATAGTGTTGCCATGTAAAGTGGCTGTTTTGCAGTTGCTCGTTGGTCTACGGGCATGATTCTCGCTTAAGATGCGAGAGTTCTCGTTTTCAAATCCTGGACGAACCATTGCAGAAGTCCCGGGTCCAAATGAAGCAAAAGCCCTGCTTCAATGTTTGTTAGATAAGGATTTCTGACCATCTGTTCCTTCTGATGTTTTGTAAAATATTCAAGCTTTTGTGGCTCGTTGGTCTAGGGGTATGATTCTCGCTTAGGGTGCGAGAGGTCCTGGGTTCAAATCCCGGACGAGCCCTTGCAGTTATTCTTTTGTTTTACAGGGCATTATGGCTTTCATAAAAAACGTTTTTCGAAGAATTCCAGTTTGTCAGCAGATAGTGTCGGCACATAAAGCATTCCTTTGCATAGTGGTTTGGTTGTCTAGGACTATGATTCTCGTTCATGCCGTGAGAAATCCCAGATTCAAATTTCGGTTGAGCCCTTACAGTTGTCCGCTGTTTTGTAAGGGCGTTGTGGCTTACACAGTGGCCTTTTTTCTGAGAATGCCAGTTCGTCAGCTGATAGTGTTGCCATATAAAGCTACTGTTTTGCAGTGGCTCGTTGGTCTAGGGGTATGATTCTCGCTTCGGGTGTGAGAGGTCCCGGGTTCAAATCCCGGACGAGCCCTTACAGGTGTTATGTGTTTTACAGGGCACTATGTCTTTCATTAAAATGTCTTTCGAAGAATTCCAGTTAGTCAGCAGATAGTGTCGCCACATAAAACATTCCTTTGCATAGTGTCTTGCTGGTCTAGGAGTATGATTTTCGTTCATGCAATGAAAAATCCCAGATTCAAATTTCGGTTGAGCCCTTACAGTTGTCTGCTGTTTTGTAAGGTCGTTGTGGCTTACACAGAGGCCTTTTTTCTGAGAATGCCGGTTCGTCAGCAGATAGTGTTGCCATATAAAGTTGCTGTTTTGCAGTGGCTCGGTCGTCTAGGGGTATGATTCTCACTTAGGGTGCCCTTGATTCGTTAGGGAAAGATTTCTGACTATCTGACGCCTTGTGAAATTCTCTCAATTTAGTGGTTCATTGGTCTATCTGTATGATTCTCGCTTCGGTTGCGAGAGGACACGGGTTCAATTCTCGGATGAGCCCTTGCAGGTGTACTGTGTTTTACAGGGCATTATATCTTTCGTAAAAACGTCTTTCAAAGAATTCCAATTTGTCAGCAGATAGTGTCGCCACATAAAATATTTCTTGCATAGTGGCTTGCTGGTCTAGGAGTATGATTCTCGTTCATGCCATGAGAAATCCTAGGTTCAAATTTCAGTTGAACCCTTACAGTTGTCTTTTGTTTTGTAAGGGCGTTGTGGCTTACACAGAGGCCTTTTTCTGAGAATGCTGGTTTGTCAGCAGATAGTGTTGCCATGTAAAGTTACTGTTTTGCAGTGGCTCGTTGGTCTAGGGGTATGATTCTGGCTTAGGGTGCCCTTGATTCGTCAGAGAAAGTTTTCTGACTATCTGATGCTTCTGACGCCATGTGAAATCTTATCACAGTAGTGGCTCGTTGGTCTAGGGGTATGATTCTCGCTTTGGGTGTGAGAGGTCCCGGGTTCAAATCCCGAACGAGCCCTTGCAGGTGTCATGTGTTTTACAGGGCACTATGACTTTCATTAAAATGTCTTTCGAAGAATTCCAGTTTGTCAGCAGATAGTGTCGCCACATAAAACATTCCTTTGCATAATGGCTTGCTGGTCTAGGAGTATGATTTTCGTTCATGCAATGAGAAATCCCAGATTCAAATTTCGGTTGAGCCCTTACATTTGTCTGCTGTTTTGTAAGGTCTACGGGCTTACACAGAGGCCATTTTTCTGAGAATGCCAGTTCATCAGCAGATAGTGTTGCCATGTAAAGTGGCTGTTTTGCAGTTGCTCGTTGGTCTACGGGCATGATTCTCGCTTAAGATACGAGAGGTCTCGTTTTCAAATCCTGGACGAACCATTGCAGAAGTCCCGGGTCCAAATGAAGCAAAAGCCCTGCTTCAATGTTTGTTAGATAAGGATTTCTGACCATCTGTTCCTTCTGATGTCTTGTAAAATATTCAAGCTTTTGTGGCTCGTTGGTCTAGGGGTATGATTCTCGCTTAGGGTGCGAGAGGTCCCGTGTTCAAATCCCGGACACGCCCTTGCAGTTACTCTTTTGTTTTACAGGGCATTATGGCTTTCATAAAAAATGTTTTTCGAAGAATTCCAGTTTGTCAGCAGATAGTGTCGGCACATAAAGCATTCCTTTGCATAGTGGTTTGGTTGTCTAGGACTATGATTCTCGTTCATGCCGTGAGAAATCCCAGATTCAAATTTCGGTTGAGCCCTTACAGTTGTCCGCTGTTTTGTAAGGGCGTTGTGGCTTACACAGAGGCCTTTTTTCTGAGAATGCCAGTTCGTCAGCTGATAGTGTTGCCATATAAAGCTACTGTTTTGCAGTGGCTCGTTGGTCTAGGGGTATGATTCTCGCTTCGGGTGTGAGAGGTCCCGGGTTCAAATCCCGGACGAGCCCCTACAGGTGTTATTTGTTTTACAGGGCACTATGTCTTTCATTAAAATGTCTTTCGAAGAATTCCAGTTTGTTAGCAGATAGTGTCGCCACATAAAACATTCCTTTGCATAGTGGCTTGCTGGTCTAGGAGTTTGATTCTCGTTCATGCCATGAGAAATCCTAGGTTCAAATTTCAGTTGAACCCTTACAGTTGTCTTTTGTTTTGTAAGGGCGTTGTGGCTTACACAGAGGCCTTTTTTCTGAGAATGCCGGTTTGTCAGCAGATAGTGTTGCCATGTAAAGTGGCTGTTTTGCAGTTGCTCGTTGGTCTACGGGCATAATTCTCGCATAAGGTGCGAGAGCTCCCGTTTTCAAATCCTGGACGAACCATTGCAGAAGTCCCGGGTCCAAATGAAGCAAAAGCCCTGCTTCAGTGTTTGTTAGATAAGGATTTCTGACCATTTGTTGCTTCTGATGTCTTGTGAAATATTCAAACTTTTGTGGCTCGTTGGTCTAGGGGTATGAATCTCGCTTAGGGTGTGAGAGGTCCCGGGTTTAAATCCCAGACGAGTTCTTGCAGTTATTCTGTTGTTTTACAGGGCATTATGGCTTTCATAAAAAATGTTTTTCGAAGAATTCCAGTTTGTCAGCAGATAGTGTCGCCACATAAAATATTTCTTGCATAGTGGCTTGCTGTTCTAGGAGTTTGATTCTCGTTCATGCCATGAGAAATCCTAGGTTCAAATTTCAGTTGAACCCTTACAGTTGTCTTTTGTTTTGTAAGGGCGTTGTGGCTTACACAGAGGCCTTTTTTTCTGAGAATGCCGGTTTGTCAGCAGATAGTGTTGCCATGTAAAGTGGCTGTTTTGCAGTTGCTCGTTGGTCTACAGGCTTGATTCTCGCATAAGGTGCAAGAGGTCCCGTTTTCAAATCCTGGACGAACCATTGCAGAAGTCCTGGGTCCAAATGAAGCAAAAGCCCTGCTTCAATGTTTGTTAGATAAGGATTTCTGACCATCTGTTGCTTCAGATGTCTTGTGAAATATTCAAGCTTTTGTGGCTCGTTGGTCTAGGGGTGTGATTCTCGCTTAGGGTGCGAGAGGTCCCGAGTTCAAATCCCGGACGAGCCCTTGCAGTTATTTTGTTGTTTTACAGGGCATTATGGCTTTCATAAAAAACGTTTTTCAAAGAATTCCAGTTTGTCAGCAGATAGTGTCGCCACATAAAACATTCCTTTGCATAGTGGCTTGCTGGTCTAGGAGTATGATTTTTGTTCATGCAATGAAAAATCCCAGATTCAAATTTCGGTTGAGCCCTTACAGTTGTCTGCTGTTTTGTAAGGTCGTTGTGGCTTACACAGAGGCCTTTTTTCTGAGAATGCCAGTTCGTCAGCAGATAGTGTTGCCATATAAAGTTGCTGTTTTGCAGTGGCTCGGTGGTCTAGGGGTATGATTCTCACTTAGGGTGCCCTTGATTCGTTAGGGAAAGATTTCTGACTATCTTACGCCTTGTGAAATTCTCTCAATTTAGTGGTTCATTGGTCTATCTGTATGATTCTCGCTTCGATTGCGAGAGGACACGGGTTCAATTCTCGGATGAACCCTTGCAGGTGTACTGTGTTTTACAGGGCATTATATCTTTCGTAAAAACGTCTTTCAAAGAATTCCAATTTGTCAGCAGATAGTGTCGCCACATAAAATATTTCTTGCATAGTGGCTTGCTGGTCTAGGAGTATGATTCTCGTTCATGCCATGAGAAATCCTAGGTTCAAATTTCAGTTGAACCCTTACAGTTGTCTTTTGTTTTGTAAGGGCGTTGTGGCTTACACAGAGGCCTTTTTCTGAGAATGCCGGTTTGTCAGCAGATAGTGTTGCCATGTAAAGTTACTGTTTTGCAGTGGCTAGTTGGTCTAGGGGTATGATTCTGGCTTAGGGTGCCCTTGATTCGTCAGAAAAAAGTTTTCTGACTATCTGATGCTTCTGACGCCATGTGAAATTCTATCACAGTAGTGGCTCGTTGGTCTAGGGGTATGATTCTCGCTTTGGGTGTGAGAGGTCCCGGGTTCAAATCCCGGACGAGCCCTTGCAGGTGTCATGTGTTTTACAGGGCACTATGACTTTCATTAAAATGTCTTTCGAAGAATTCCAGTTTGTCAGCAGATAGTGTCGCCACATAAAACATTCCTTTGCATAGTGGCTTGCTGGTCTAGGAGTATGATTTTCGTTCATGCAATGAGAAATCCCAGATTCAAATTTCGGTTGAGCCCTTACATTTGTCTGCTGTTTTGTAAGGTCTACGGGCTTACACAGAGGCCTTTTTTCTGAGAATGCCAGTTCATCAGCAGATAGTTTTGCCATGTAAAGTGGCTGTTACAGTAGCTAGTTGGTTTAGGGGTATGATTCTCGCTTAGGGTGCCATTGATTCGTTAGAGAAAGTTTTCTGACTATCTGATGGTTCTGACGCCATGTGAAGTTTTATTAATGTAGTGGCTCGTTGGCCTAGGGGTATGATTCTCGCTTTGGTTGAGAGAGGTCCCGGGTTCATATCCCGGATGAGCCCTTGCAGGTATCATGTGTTTTACAGGGCACTATGACTTTCATTAAAATGTCTTTCGAAGAATTCCAGTTTGTCAGCAGATAGTGTCGCCACATAAAACATTCCTTTGCATAGTGGCTTGCTGGTCTAGGCGTATGATTTTCGTTCATGCAATGAGAAATCCCAGATTCAGATTTCGGTTGAGCCCTTACACTTGTCTGCTGTTTTGTAAGGTTGTTGTGGCTTACACAGAGGCCTTTTTTCTGAGAATGCCAGTTTGTCAGCAGATAGTGTTGCCATATAAAGTTGCTGTTTTGCAGTGGCTCGGTGGTCTAGGGGTATGATTCTCACTTAGGGTGCCCTTGATTCGTTAGAGAAAGATTTCTGACCATCTGACTTCTTGTGAAATTCTCTCAATTTAGTGGCTCATTGGTCTATGGGTATGATTCTCGCTTCGGTTGCGAGAGGACCCGGGTTCAGTTCCTGGATTAGCCCTTGCAGGTGTACTGTGTTTTACAGGGCATTATGTCTTTCGGAAAAACATCTTTCAAGATTTCTAATTTGTCAGCAGATAGTGTCGCCACAAAAAATATTTCTTGCATAGTGGCTTGCTGTTCTAGGAGTTTGATTCTCGTTCATGCCATGAGAAATCCTAGGTTCAAATTTCAGTTGAACCCTTACAGTTGTCTTTTGTTTTGTAAGGGCGTTGTGGCTTACACAGAGGCCTTTTTTCTGAGAATGCCGGTTTGTCAGCAGATAGTGTTGCCATGTAAAGTGGCTGTTTTGCAGTTGCTCGTTGGTCTACGGGCATGATTCTCGCTTAAGATGCGAGAGGTCTCGTTTTCAAATCCTGGACGAACCATTGCAGAAGTCCCGGGTCCAAATGAAGCAAAAGCCCTGCTTCAATGTTTGTTAGATAAGGATTTCTGACCATCTGTTCCTTCTGATGTCTTGTAAAATATTCAAGCTTTTGTGGCTCGTTGGTCTAGGGCTATGATTCTCGCTTAGGGTGCGAGAGGTCCCGGGTTCAAATCCCGGACGAGCCCTTGCAGTTAATCTTTTGTTTTACAGGGCATTATGGCTTTCATAAAAAACGTTTTTCGAAGAATTCCAGTTTGTCAGCAGATAGTGTCGGCACATAAAGCATTCCTTTGCATAGTGGTTTGGTTGTCTAGGACTATGATTCTCGTTCATGCCGTGAGAAATCCCAGATTCAAATTTCGGTTGAGCCCTTACAGTTGTCCGCTGTTTTGTAAGGGCGTTGTGGCTTACACAGAGGCCTTTTTTCTGAGAATGCCAGTTCGTCAGCTGATAGTGTTGCCATATAAAGCTACTGTTTTGCAGTGGCTCGTTGGTCTAGGGGTATGATTCTCGCTTCGGGTGTGAGAGGTCCCGGGTTCAAATCCCGGACGAGCCCTTACAGGTGTTATGTGTTTTACAGGGCACTATGTCTTTCGTAAAAACGTCTTTCAAAGAATTCCAATTTGTCAGCAGATAGTGTCGCCACATAAAATATTTCTTGCATAGTGGCTTGCTGGTCTAGGAGTATGATTCTCGTTCATGCCATGAGAAATCCTAGGTTCAAATTTCAGTTGAACCCTTACAGTTGTCTTTTGTTTTGTAAGGGCGTTGTGGCTTACACTGAGGCCTTTTTCTGAGAATGCCGGTTTGTCAGCAGATAGTGTTGCCATGTAAAGTTACTGTTTTGCAGTGGCTCGTTGGTCTAGGGGTATGATTCTGGCTTAGGGTGCCCTTGATTCGTCAGAGAAAGTTTTCTGACTATCTGATGCTTCTGACACCATGTGAAATCTTATCACAGAAGTGGCTCGTTGGTCTAGGGGTATGATTCTCGCTTTGGGTGTGAGAGGTCCCGGGTTCAAATCCCGGACGAGCCCTTGCAGGTGTCATGTGTTTTACAGGGCACTATGACTTTCATTAAAATGTCTTTCGAAGAATTCCAGTTTGTCAGCAGATAGTGTCGCCACATAAAACATTCCTTTGCATAGTGGCTTATAGGCGTATGATTTTCGTTCATGCAATGAGAAATCCCAGATTCAAATTTCGGTTGAGCCCTTACATTTGCCTGCTGTTTTGTAAGGTCTACGGGCTTAAACAGAGGCCTTTTTTTTGAGAATGCCAGTTCATCAGCAGATAGTTTTGCCATGTAAAGTGGCTGTTACAGTAGCTAGTTGGTTTAGGGGTATGATTCTCGCTTAGGGTGCCATTGATTCGTTAAAGAAAGTTTTCTGACTATCTGATGGTTCTGACGCCATGTGAAGTTTTATCAATGTAGTGGCTCGTTGGCCTAGGGGTATGATTCTCGCTTTGGTTGAGAGAGGTCCTGGGTTAATATCCCGGACGAGCCCTTGCAGGTATCATGTGTTTTACAGGGCACTATGACTTTCATTAAAATGTCTTTCGAAGAATTCCAGTTTGTCAGCAGATAGTGTCGCCACATAAAACATTCCTTTGCATAGTGGCTTGCTGGTCTAGGCGTATGATTTTCGTTCATGCAATGAGAAATCCCACATTCAGATTTCGGTTGAGCCCTTACACTTGTCTGCTGTTTTGTAAGGTTGTTGTGGCTTACACAGAGGCCTTTTTTTCTGAGAATGCCAGTTTGTCAGCAGATAGTGTTGCCATATAAAGTTGCTGTTTTGCAGTGGCTCGGTGGTCTAGGGGTATGATTCTCACTTAGGGTGCCCTTGATTCGTTAGAGAAAGATTTCTGACTATCTGACGTCTTGTGAAATTCTCTCAATTTAGTGGCTCATTGGTCTATGGGTATGATTCTCGCTTCGGTTGCGAGAGGACCCGGGTTCAGTTCCTGGATTAGCCCCTGCAGGTGTACTGTGTTTTACAGGGCATTATGTCTTTCGGAAAAACGTCTTTCAAAGATTTCCAATTTGTCAGCAGATAGTGTCGCCACATAAAATATTTCTTGCATAGTGGCTTGCTGTTCTAGGAGTTTGATTCTCGTTCATGCCATGAGAAATCCTAGGTTCAAACTTCAGTTGAACCCTTACAGTTGTCTTTTGTTTTGTAAGGGCGTTGTGGCTTACACAGAGGCCTTTTTTCTGAGAATGCCGGTTTGTCAGCAGATAGTGTTGCCATGTAAAGTGGCTGTTTTGCAGTTGCTCGTTGGTCTACGGGCATGATTCTCGCTTAAGATGCGAGAGGTCTCGTTTTCAAATCCTGGACGAACCATTGCAGAAGTCCCGGGTCCAAATGAATCAAAAGCCCTGCTTCAATGTTTGTTAGATAAGGATTTCTGACCACCTGTTCCTTCTGATGTCTTGTAAAATATTCAAGCTTTTGTGGCTCGTTGGTCTAGGGGTATGATTCTCGCTTAGGGTGCGAGAGGTCCCGGGTTCAAATCCCGGACAAGCCCTTGCAGTTATTCTTTTGTTTTACAGGGCATTATGGCTTTCATAAAAAACGTTTTTCGAAGAATTCCAGTTTGTCAGCAGATAGTGTCGGCACATAAAGCATTCCTTTGCATAGTGGTTTGGTTGTCTAGGACTATGATTCTCGTTCATGCCGTGAGAAATCCCAGATTCAAATTTCGGTTGAGCCCTTACAGTTGTCCGCTGTTTTGTAAGGGCGTTGTGGCTTACACAGAGGCCTTTTTTCTGAGAATGCCAGTTCGTCAGCTGATAGTGTTGCCATATAAAGTTACTGTTTTGCAGTGGCTCGTTGGTCTAGGGGTATGATTCTCGCTTAGGGTGCCCTTGATTCGTTAGAGAAAGTTTTCTGACTATCTGATGCTTCTGACATCATGTGAAATGAATTCAACTTAGTGGCTCGTTGGTCAAGGGGTATGATTCAAGCTTCGGGTGTGAGAGGTCCCGGGTTCAAATACCGGACGAGCCCTTACAGGTGTTATGTGTTTTACAGGGCACTATGTCTTTCATTATAATGTCTTTCGAAGAATTCCAGTTTGTCAGCAGATAGTGTCGCCACATAAAACATTCCTTTGCATAGTGGCTTGCTGGTCTAGGAGTTGGATTCTCGTTCATGCCATGAGAAATCCTAGGTTCAATTTTCAGTTGAACCCTTACAGTTGTCTTTTGTTTTGTAAGGGCGTTGTGGCTTACGCCTGTTTCACACCGCAAGCGTCAGCGGCGCGTGAGCAGAGCGTGCGCAGCGCGCATGTCGAGCAGTAGCAGCACGCAGGCGTTTGCCTTTCACACCAGCTGCGTTTGCAGCGCACAGCTCTTCGGCAGCTGCTGCAGAGATCAACCTATCTGTCTATTCTATTTAGTTACCCATGTCTCTCTATATACAAATACACTTTTTAAACTTTTCATCTGCACCAAGGCCCCACCTATGCTGTTTCGTTAACCTGCAAATATTTATTTTACAAATTTTATAGATCAAATAGTACTGTATGCTTCTCAAGCTAACTTATATGAGAAGTGTCTACAGTCAGAAGACAATCACCTGTGATATCATGTTATTTGTTTTTTGATTATCAGGTTGCTGTAGACCTAGTTATAATCATATTTATACAATATATTTATAATGATATTTATACATGATCAAACTAGTGTTAATTTCTCCGCTTCAGTGATGTCCAGCGGCAGAATAACAGCTCGTTAATTCATGCTCGTGCAGATGATGAGACGGACAAAAGTAATTAATGCATGCCATTCTTTTACTTATTTTCGTGTTGTCAGATTCAGAGTGCAATTTGTGCAAACAGCTCCCGGTAGGAATAACTCGAGTGAACATAAAACAAAGCCGATTAAAACTTTCTTCCTCTGCTCCGCTGCACAGAACACAGCGAGCTCACATCATCCAGCATGCGTGTCGAACTACACTACCCACAATACACTTCGCTATGGACTACAATTCCCGTAAATATTCTATTTCCCCTCTCCTACAACACTAGTGTGCAACTGATACTAAAATTGTTTTACATTTGGTTTTGTAGTTCGGACCTAAATAAATGTTTGTTGCCGTTTTAAATCGTTTTAAGTTCATTTGAATGACTATATATAAACCATTTGACATTATTAACGCATTTATTGGGTAAAATTGCTACTTTTTACTGTCATTCAATGTGTTTTGGTCGTTGTCAATGCACTGTCACTTTAATTGAGCGTGAGCAGCGCGTCAAAAATAGACCCAGCGCCGAAACTATCGCTGCACTGCTGCTTCGGCGACGCTCACGCCTCGCTCTGACGCGCTGCTGCTGCGTGCGGTATGAAAGCTCTAATCTGTTAACATGGACGCCGAAAACACACGCGCTGCTCACGCTCTGCTCACGCGCCGCTGACGCTTGCGGTGTGAAACAGGCGTTACACAGAGGCCTTTTTTCTGAGAATGCCGGTTTGTCTGCAGATAGTGTTGCCATGTAAAGTGGCTGTTTTGCAGTTGCTCGTTGGTCTACAGGCTTGATTCTCGCATAAGGTGCGAGAGGTCCCGTTTTCAAATCCTGGACGAACCATTGCAGAAGTCCTGGGTCCAAATGAAGCAAAAGCCCTGCTTCAATGTTTGTTAGATAAGGATTTCTGACCATTTGTTGCTTGAGATGTCTTGTGAAATATCCAAGCTTTTGTGGCTCGTTGGTCTAGGGGTATGATTCTCGCTTAGGGTGCGAGAGCTCCTGGGTTCAAATCCCAGACGAGCCCTTGCAGTTATTCTGTTGTTTTACAGGGCATTATGGCTTTCATAAAAAACATTTTTCGAAGAATTCCAGTTTGTCAGCAGATAGTGTCGCCACATAAAACATTCCTTTGCATAGTGGCTTGCTGGTCTAGGAGTATGATTTTCGTTCATGCAATGAAAAATCCCAGATTCAAATTTCGGTTGAGCCCTTACAGTTGTCTGCTGTTTTGTAAGGTCGTTGTGGCTTACACAGAGGCCTTTTTTCTGAGAATGCCAGTTCGTCAGCAGATAGTGTTGCCATATAAAGTTGCTGTTTTGCAGTGGCTCGGTGGTCTAGGGGTATGATTCTCACTTAGGGTGCCCTTGATTCATTAGGGAAAGATTTCTGACTATCTGACGCCTTGTGAAATTCTCTCAATTTAGTGGTTCATTGGTCTATCTGTATGGTTCTCGCTTCGATTGCGAGAGGACCCGGGTTCAATTCTCGGATGAGCCCTTGCAGGTGTACTGTGTTTTACAGGGCATTATATCTTTCGTAAAAACGTCTTTCAAAGAATTCCAATTTGTCAGCAGATAGTGTCGCCACATAAAATATTTCTTGCATAGTGGCTTGCTGGTCTAGGAGTATGATTCTCGTTCATGCCATGAGAAATCCTAGGTTCAAATTTCAGTTGAACCCTTACAGTTGTCTTTTGTTTTGTAAGGGCGTTGTGGCTTACACAGAGGCCTTTTTTCTGAGAATGCCAGTTCGTCAGCTGATAGTGTTGCCATATAAAATTACTGTTC
This sequence comes from Danio rerio, assembly GCF_052040795.2. Classification (NCBI taxonomy): domain Eukaryota; kingdom Metazoa; phylum Chordata; class Actinopteri; order Cypriniformes; family Danionidae; genus Danio; species Danio rerio. Next base: position 55,457,419 of record NC_141024.2, read on the forward strand.
TGCAGTGGCTCGTTGGTCTAGGGGTATGATTCTCGCTTAGGGTGCCCTTGATTCGTTTGACAAAGATTTCTGACAATCCGATGCTTCTGACACCATGTGAAATTCTCTCAATTTAATGGCTCGTTGGTCTAGGGGTATTATTCTTGCTTCGGGTGTGAGAGGTCCTGTGTTCAAATCCCGAACGAGCCCTTGCAGCTGTCATGTGTTTTACAGGGCACTATGACTTTCATTAAAATGTCTTTCAAAGAATTCCATTTTGTCAGCTGATAGTGTTGCCATATATAGTTACTGTTTTGCAGTGGCACGTTGGTCTAGGGGTATGATTCTTGCTTCGGGTGCGAGAGGTCCTGTGGTCAAACCTTGGATGAGCCGTTGCAGGTGTCCAATGTTTTACAGGGCATTATATCTTTCGTAAAAATGTCTTTCGAAGAATTCCAGTTTGTCAGCAGATAGTATTGCCATGTAAAGTGGCAGTTTTACAGTAGCTCATTGGTCTAGGGGCTTGACTTGGCATAAGGTGCGAGAGGTCCCATTTTCAAATCCTGGACGAGCCATTGTAGAAGTCCTGGGTCCAAATGAAGCAAAAGCCCTGCTTCAATGTTTGTTAGATAAGGATTTCTGACCATTTGTTCCTTCTGATGTCTTGTGAAATAGTCAAGCTTATGTAGCTCGTTGTTCTAGGGGTATGATTCTCGCTTAGAGTGTGAAAAGTCCTGGTTTCAAATCCCAAACGAGTCCCTACAGTTTCTCTATTGTTTCGCAGGGCATTATGGCTTTCATAAAAAACGTTTTTCGAAGAATTCCAGTTTGTCAGCAGATAGTGTCGGCACATAAAACATTCCTTTGCATAGTGGCTTGGTTGTCAAGGAGTATGATTCTCGTTCATGCCGTGAGAAATCCCAGATTCAAATTTCGGTTGAGCCCTTACAGTTGTCTGCTGTTTTGTAAGGGCTTTGTGGCTTACACAAAGGCCTTTTTTCTGAGAATGCCGGTTTGTCAGTAGATAGTTTTGCCATATAAAGTGGCTGTTACAGTAGCTAGTTGGTTTGGGAGTATGATTCTCATTTTAAGGTGCGAGAGGTCCGGCTTCAAATCCTGGACAAACCCTTGCAGAAGTCCTAGGTCCAAATGAAGCAAAAGCCCTGCTTTAATGTTTGTTAGATAAGGATTTCTGGTCCATCTGTTGCTTCTAATGTCTTGTGAAATAATCATGCTTTTGTGGCTCGTTGGTCTAGGCGTATGATTCTCGCTTAGGGTGCCCTTGATTAGATAGAGAAAGATTTCTGACTATCTGATGCTTCTGACGCCATGTGAAATCATTTTAATTTAGTGGCTCGTTGGTCTATGGGTATGATTCTCGCTTCGGTTGCGAGAAGACCCGGGTTCAATTACTGGATTAGCCCTTGCAGGTGCCCTGAGTTTTACAGGACATTATGTCTTTCATAAAAATGTCTTTCGAAGAATTCCAGTTTGTCAGCAGATAGTGTCGCCACATAAAACATTCCTTTGCATAGTGGCTTGCTGGTCTAACTTAGGGTGCCCTTAATTCGTTAGAGAAAGATTTCTGACTATCTGACACCTTGTGAAATTCTCCCAATTTAGTGGCTTGTTGGTCTATGGGTATGATTCTCGCTTCGGTTGCGAATGGTCTCAGGTTCAATTCCTGGACGAGCACTTGCAGGTGTCCTGTGTTTTACAGGGCATTATGTCTTTCGTAAAAACGTCTTTCAAAGAATTCCAATTTGTCAGCAGATAGTGTCGCTACATAAATATTTCTTGCATAGTGGCTTGCTGGTCTAGGAGTATGATTCTCGTTCATGCCATGAGAAATCCTAGGTTCAAATTTCAGTTGAACCCTTACAGTTGTCTTTTGTTTTGTAAGGTCGTTGTGGCTTACACAGAGGCCTTTTTCTGAGAATGCCGGTTGGTCAGCAGATAGTGTTGCCATCTAAAGTTGCTGTTTTGCAGTGGCTCGTTGGTATAGGGGCATGATTCTTGCTTCGGGTGCGAGAGGTCCTGTGTTCATATTCCAGACGAGCCGTTGCAGTTGTCTAGTGTTTTACAGGGCATTATGTCTTTCGTAAAAATGTCTTTTGAAGAATTCCAGTTTGTCAGCAGATAGTATTGCCATGTAAAGTGGCTGTTTTGCAGTAGCTTGTTGGTCTACGCGCTTGATTCTCACATAAGGTGCGAGAGGTCCCGTTTTCAAATCCTGGACGAACCATTGTAGAAGTCCTGGGTCCAAATGAAGCAAAATCCCTGCTTCAATGTTTGTTAGATAAGGATTTCTGACCATATGTTGCTTCTGAAGTCTTGTGAAATATTCAAGCTTTTGTGGTTTGTTGGTCTAGGGCTATGAATCTCGCTTAGGGTGCCCTTGATTCCCTTTAGAGAAAGATTTCTGACTATTTGATGCTTCTGACGCCATGTGAAATCCTATCACTTTAGTGGCTCATTGGTCTAGGGGTGTGATTCTCGCTTCGGGTGTGAGAGGTCCCAGGTTCAAAAACCGGATGAGACCTTGCAGGTGTCCTGCGTTTTACAGCACATTATGTCTTTCATAAAAATGTCTTTCGAAGAATTCCAGTTTGCCAGCATATAGTGTCGCCACAAAACATTACTTTGCATAGTGGCTTGCTTGTCTAGGAGTATGATTCTCGTTCATTCCGTGAGAAATAACAGGTTAAAATTTCGGTTGAGCCATTCAGCATATAGTGTTTCCCTGTAAAGTTGCTGTCTGAGAGAACTATGCTTTTAAGCCAGGGGTCACCAAACTTGTTCCTGGAGGTCTTAAAATGACAACCAAAGAGGTTGTTTACAGTTTTTTCCAGTTTTTTACACACATTTTCTGAAAGCATGTCTCAATTGTCAGAACTCTACACACAAATCACAAAACACACACACATTGGGCAAAACTCTTCAATTCTTCTGCAAAATGAAATTATAAGTTCAAAACAATGTGATTTCTTCTCAAAAAGGTATTTTGTTTTCAAATGACACACACAAGCCATCACATTAATAGATATTCATAAGATCAGTTGAACACTAATGTGCTTAATGTAAAACACTATGACCACTTCTTCTCTATTCATCATAATGACTTTCTGTAAGCCTCACATAAAACATTTTCCTCACAAAAACAGCGTACACAGTGTTCATCCCAACCAACACAAAGTTGCAGAAAATGTGGTCTACATATACCATCAACAGAAGTATTTACTAAATACAGTTACAGTAAAAAAATAAATAAATAAAAAAACAGCTATACTGCATTCTCTTTTCTGTATTGGTGTGGCCAAGCAGTGGGGCAAATGTCACCTTGCATGGCAAATCCAGCCACGAAAAGCATCAACTGCTATAGCTTGGAGAAGGGGTATACATGTGTTTGGATTTCGGTCATACACTTTTCATCTCCAGGCAGGAAAAAAATCCTCAATAGGTTTGAGGAATGGAGAATATGGAGGGGGAGATAAACAACTTAAAAACATGGGTGTGCAGTCAACTAGTTGTGAATCAGATGAGCTCTTAAATGTAACTCATTTTGTCGCACTATCCATTATGCCTCAAAGCTATACAGTTTTATAATTAATTTCGTTAATCTCTATAAAAAAAAGCACACGCACCACCTGAACTAAGGCGCTGCTGGGGATTGAGCCCAGGATCTCCTGTTTACAAGGCATTTTGACCAGCTAAGATACAGCGCCACAAAAATTAATTGTAAGAGACATTTGCCCGATAACAAAAATCGAAGAAATAAATACACAACAAAAACCAGCATGTCAGGATGCAGAAAATGCTGACAAGACGGACGTGGTCTTTTAGAGTCTGGATGATCATGTCTCAAACCTGACCGGTAACCTGGCCTCTGTTCAAGATCAAAGCAAAAAATGCATTATTTTATTTTTATTTAATTTACCCTTAATCATGTGTTAATTGTTTTTTGGAATATCCAGTTTCATTACATCCAAACCATCTGTCAGCTCGGAAAATGGAAATCATTTAATCTAAGATAATGGATAGCGCATTGGACTTCTTGGCTGTGAACTGAGTCATTTAAAGGTTTTGAGTTCAAGTCCCACCAGCGTTGCAAGCTTTGCCCTTTTTCTTCACTGACTTAGGAGTGGTGCATTTCCAACATTTTTTACATCTGTCCATCCTGTTCTGCTTTTTAATTTCATTGCGCAGTGCAGGCTCAGATACTAGGGGTACTCTACAATGAAGCCGATGACTTAATTGAGCTGTTTTAAATAAGGGAGATTAGAAAACGGTGTAGGGCCAAGTAAGCTTAAGGAATGACTCAAAGGCAACCTGTGGTTTTGGGCAAAAGTGTCTACCACCTATTGTTGAGATCAAGCCTTTTGGAATCGTCGTACAAGAGCCTCTTTATGCATGTGCAATGTAACTAAGTAGAAAGCATAGTAAATTTTGCTTTTCCCCCACTGTCTTAGATGAAACTGCGTTTGGAAGTATCGTATCCAGAGGTTTTTTCTTTTAGTGTTAAGACTAAGTTGGCCAGAGCACCTGTCTTGGGAACAGCAGGTCCTAGGTTCGAATCCAAATTGCACCTTTCCCTCAGATTTCCATTTTCCAAGCTGAATCTGGGTTTGGATGTAATGAAACTGGAGATTCCAAAAAACACCTAACACATGATTAAGGGTAGATTAAATAAAAATAAATCAATGCATTTTTTGCTTTGATCTTGAAAAAAGGCCAGGTTACTGGTCAGATTTGAGACATAATCATCCGGACTCTAAAAGACCACGTCCATCTTGTCGGCATTTTCTGCATCCTGACATGCTGGTTTTTGTTGTGTATTGGTTTGTTCTTCTTCGTTTTTTGTTATCGGGCAAATGTCTCTTACGATCATTCATTGTGGTGCTGTGGCTTAGCTGGTCGAAGCGCCTCTCTTGTAAACAGGAGATCCTGGGCTAAATTGATCCAGGGCTAAATTGATCCAGGTGGTGAATGCGCTAGTTTTATAGAGCTTACCGGAATGCATAATAAAATTGTATAGCTTTGAGGCCTAATGAATATTGCGACAAATAGACTTAAACAACCTCTTTGATTGCCATTTTAGACTTGCTGTCTTTTTTTAGTCTCTGTGTGCAAAACCGTCCTGCCTTCTTTTCAGCTTTGGTGCTGTGGCTTAGTTGGTCAAAGCGCCTGTCTCGTAAACAGGAGATCCTGGGTTCAAGTCCCAGCAGTGCCTAATGTACATGTGCCAGCGTTGCTTTTTCTTAAGAGTAACGAGTGTTTACGCAGCGGGATGTTTAGCAGTCGGTTTTTAAACAAAACTCAAATCCTTAAGAACGCTACACGTTTAAGAGGACTTTGGACGATGGCTTTATATAGCATAATGTGGTAATGCCTAACCAATTGGACTTTAATATTTCAAGTCCAGACATTCACACATGCAGCGCTACCATTGTTAGTTTTTTTTTTCTTTTTTCGATTAAACAATTAGCCCTTGTCAACATCGTTTGACCCTGTGGCTTAGGTGGTCAAAGCGCCTGTCTAGTAAACAGGAGATCCTGAGTTCAAATCCTAGCAGTACTTTGTCTGCAGTTGGCTGTTCTTTCATGGGCCAGAGAGTCCCAAAAAGTGCTTTTTGGTGCAGTCTGTGTGGTGCAATGGATAGCGCATTGGACCTCTAGGCTGTGAGCTGAGCCATTCAAAGGTTGTAGGTTCGAGTCCCACAAGAGTGTCAAGCTTTGACCCTTTTCTTCACTGACTTAAGGTGTGGTGCGTTTCTAACATTTTAGGCATCTGTCCATCCCGTTTTGCTTCTTTCTTTCATTGCGCAGTACAGGCTCAGATACTAGGGGTACTCTACAATGAAGCCGATGACTTAATTGAGCTGTTTTAAATAAGGGAGATTATAAATAAGGCCGAGTGGACTTAAGGAATGACTCGAAGGCAACCTGTGGTTTAGGGCAAAAGTGACCGCCACCTATTGTTAAGATCACACCTTTTGGATTTGTCATACAAGAGCCTCTTTATGCATGTGCAAAGTAACTGAGTTGAAAGCATAGTAAATTTTGCTTCCCCCCACTGTCTTAGAAGAAACTGCGTTTGGAAGTATCGTATCCACAGTTTTTTTCTTTTAGTGTTAAGACTAACGGCTGTTTCAAACCGCAAGCGCCAGCAGCGCGTGTTTTTTCGGCGTCCATGTTAACAGATTAGAGCTTTCATACTGCACGCAACAGCAGCGCGTCAGAGCGAGGCGTGAGCGTCGCTGAAGCAGCAGTGCAGCGATAGTTTCGGCGCCGGGTCTATTTTTGACGCACTGCTCACGCTCAATTAAAGTGACAGTGCATTGATAATGACCAAAACACAATGAATGACAGTAAAAAAGTAGCAATTGTACCCAATAAATGCCTTAATAATGTCAACTGATTTATATATAGTCAGTTGTAACCCAGGTTACTAGTGGGTAGTACACAGCAATAGAGCAAATAGAAACACCCTTATAAATACGAAAAAAAAACATTGGCAGAATACTCGATTAAATAATATATATTAAAATTATTTATTTATATAAATAATTCATAATCGAGTATTAAACAGCATTCAAGGGAATAGTGCTTTAGAATAACATCATCGTGCCTTACACTATAGCAGATCAGATTTACAAACAATAACAAATCTCTCTTGTCTGTTAGCTTGTGTTTACCGTTGCTATGGTGATTCAGTGTTCGCAAGGGAATGCAGAGATGTAAGTTTTTAAATTAATAACAGTAGAAAACTATTAGATAGATATCAAGGCCTCAAGGCTCTGTTCTTGGGCCACTTCTCTTCTCAGTCTACACATCATCTATAGGACCAGTCATCCAGAGACATGGATTCTCCTACCACTGCTATGCTGATGATACCCAGCTATACCTCTCTTTTCATCCTGATGATCCCTCGGTTCCAGCTTGCATCTCAGCCTGCCTGTTGGATATTTCACACTGGATGAAAGATCATCATCTTCAGCTGAACCTCGCAAAAACTCTTGTAGTTTCTGCTAACCCGACTCTACACCATAATTTTTCAATCCAGATGGATGGGGCAACCATTACTGCATCCAAAATGGTGAAAAGCCTTGGAGTAACGATTGATGACCAACTAAACTTCTCTGAACACATTTCTAGAACTGCTCGATCGTGCAGATTCGCACTCTATAACATCAGAAAGATCCGACCCTTCTTTTCTGAACATGCAGCTCAACTCCTTGTTCAAGCTCTTGTTCTCTCCAAACTGGATTACTGCAACTCTCTACTAGCTGGGCTTCCAGCTAACTCTATCAAGCCTCTTTAACTGCTCCAGAACGCAGCAGCACGAGTGGTCTTCAATGAACCGAAACGAGCACATGTCACTGCGCTGCTAGTCCGTTTGCACTGGCTGCCAGTTGCTGCTCGCATCAAATTCAAAGCTCTGATGTTTGCCTACAAAGTGACTTCTGGCCTTGCTCCTTCTTATCTGCTCTCACTTCTGCAGATCTATGTGCCCTCCAGAAACTTGCGTTCTGTGAACGAACGCCGCCTCGTGGTTCCATCCCAAAGAGGGAAGAAATCACTTTCGCGAATGCTCACGCTCAATCTGCCCAGTTGGTGGAATGAACTCCCTAACTGCATAAGAACAGCAGAGTCACTCGCTACTTTCAGGAAACGACTAAAAACTCAACTATTTAGTCTCCACTTCACTTCCTAATCTGCAATTGCCTCTCTGAATATCACACTAACTGTACCCACAAAAAAAAAAAAATACTAATACTACTAATACTTCCCTTCTTAGACTTTACAGACCTGAAACTTGCCTACAGCACTTATTCATTGTTGCTCTTGGTTGTGTAAATTGCTTCCTTGTCCTCATTTGTAAGTCGCTTTGGATAAAAGTGTCTGCTAAATGACTAAATGTAAATGTAAATATATATTTTAATGTTTTAAATGTGTATTAACTGTGAAAACTGACCATTAATAAGATGCTGAAATGATTTCTATCATATATCTTTAATGAAGGATTGAGAGAAAAAAACAAGATTTGTATCTGTGAGTGAAATCTGCACACGAGTGCCCCCTGTTTTCCTGGCTTTTCGCTTTGATTTTGAATGATTTTCTTGGTGAGTTCATGTTTTTTTTTATTGTTTTCATTATAACATGATTTAAACTAGTGTCAAAAATGTGTTTCATTAATTAACCATTTGTTTGGTCTAGTAAAAACACAGTATTATACACAGTATTATACAAGTGATTGTGTAAAGTTTAAGTGAGAGAGTTTAAGTAAAATGCTGTCATTTGTAAAAAGAAAATGCCAAATAGGAGAAAGAAATAGGAAAAACACAGAAATTCAGCAGAGAGAAGCATATACATGGTCATTTATTGTTGCTGTTTATTTACAAATGTGTTAAGCTGAGATAATGCATACACTGTAAAATGCTAATGGTTTTTTTCTCCCCTTTGTTTGTTTGCTTGTGCATCTTCTTCTGGTTTTTCATTGGTGAGATGTTCTATTGAAGTCAGTTGCTGAATGTGATCTGCTCTGCATTCAAATTAATTGAAGTGTGAACTCTTTTCTGGATTTGGATTGTCTCAACTTCCATCGGTGCGTGTCTAATTGTGGAGTTGGACTGGCGAGCCTCCCATTAAGTGGATTTTTTGGATACACCTGTTGGAAAGATACAAAGTGAAACCTATTCAGCGTCATGGTAGGAGTGTAAATTTACAACAAACTCACAAGTGCAACATCCTGGATCTCTGGAACTGAATTTGCAACCTAGTTGTTTTGCAAAAGAATCTTTTTGAGTGTTCATCACCTGTACTGGACTTTTGGGAAAATTTGAAATGTTTTAAGTAAATGTTTTATTTTCATTTTTATTTTATTTGTACATTGTTTCATTGGAGTGTTCATTTGTTGCAATTTTTGAAGCTTTATAGAGAGAAGTTAATTGGTTTAAGAAGGGAAACCTTGATTATATATTAAATAATAAAACAATTTTAATATTGTACTATTAAGAGGGTTTTGGACGATGGCATTATATAGCATGGTATGGTGATGCGTAACCAATTGGACTTTAAAATTTTTAAGTCTAGACATTCAAACATGCAGTGCTACCGTTTTTACCGTTTCTTTTTTCGATTAAACAATTACCCCCTGTCTGGTTTTGTGGCTTAGTTGGTCAAAACACCTGTCTAGTAAACAGAAGATCCTATGTATGAATCCCAGCAGTACTTTATCTGCAGTGAGCTGTGCTTTTATGGGCCAGAGAGTACCAAAAATTGCTTTCTGTGCAACAGTGCTAGAGGTAGGAGCTCTGTGGTGCAATGGATAGTGCATTGGACTTCTAGGCTGTGAGCTGAGGCCAGTGCGAGCCAGGACGAGCCGGGGCAATTGCCCAGGAGGTTAAGCAGTGAGGCCGAAATCATGTTGCGTTTCCACTGTCGGGCTAGTAGCTCGCAGCACGTCACGCAAACCCCGCCCCATAACATCCCCCGAATCAAACGTCACACAACCCGCCCACTTCAGTAGGAATCAGCCAGATAAAGCACACCATCACATCCTCACGAAACCTTTCATATAAAGACAACTGAAACAAACAATTGACACGTTACTGTACAACATTACATTTTATGTCTATACGCACATGCCTGTGTGTTCTCATTCAATATATTCATTTACTCACCGACCGACTGAATTTGAAACTAATTTTCATGCGAAGCAACACGTTTAACATGTAAAACAGCGAGCTGTGTACACGCCCCCAAAATGACACATTATAACACATCATAATAAAAAATCTGAATTGTTTTTTGAACTGAACCTAAACTGGCACACTCAGAAGAACCATAATAATAATGTTAAATCATAAAAAAAGGGTAAACTATGTTACCTTTAAGCAATGTGTTAACTTTACTATTTATTCTATAATCATCAAGATTGATAAAAAAATTCAACACATTCACACAGCAGTGAACGTGTGCACACACACACACAGCAGTGAACATGTACACACACACACACAGTTGGTACAGTAGGCCTACATACTGCATCTACCTTGGAAGAAGCGATGTGGTTCTTTAAAGTGTTGTTTTACATATGGAACCTGATTAAATTTTACTATAGTGTCTTTGTAAAAACAGCTGTCCATAATTCCTGAAAATAGAAAAAAAAGTTGTAAATAAAGAAACTGCAAAGAAACGATTCAATCATATTGAAGAAATTTGAACTAATTTTTCTAACACAACTAGCGGTCCAGGTCCCTGATGGAATATGGCTCCCCAGACATGAATTTTTCTGGATGCTTTGCTTTTGGTTTTACAACATGGCGGTTTATTAATAGGGTCGTATAAAGCAAATAGCCTAAATAAAGAGATGCATGAATGAATGTTAATTGAATCTTTTCATTATGGCATTGATCAAAATGGCTTACCTGGCTTTTCCATAGGTCCACCTGAGTTGTTTTAATGGTTTTCTAATAGTGCAGACTGATGCTTTTAACTGTATTCTAAACAGAAGCTCACTCTGAATCTTTTTAGCAGATCGCTCATTGTCCTTGTTAAGTTTTTCGTCAATCGTTTTAAGTGCAGCACTATACAACAAACACATACAAAAATTTTATTAATAACTTTTTGACATCAGTGTTGCTGATATACTTGATTTGACAAGATGACAATACACAATACCTGTTCATTTTCCTTGCAGTTGTTTTTCTAGGAAGGCCTACAGGTCTTTGACGTCTATAGTGTCGTCTTATAGTGGTGTTGGAGACGTGCACACCCGACTGCAACAGGAAAGCCCTGATGTCAGCAAGAGAGTGCTTTGATGTGTTGATGCATCATTTTTTTTTCACTGCAATAATTGGTTGAAATGATCTGAAATTAAAGCTATAAATGAAACACAATATGGTTATGATAGTTAAGCGATTCTGAGTCTATTTGTTAATGTGCTGCAATAATCAGAAAGGTTGTTAACTGTGCCCGATGAACTGTGAAGTTTGCGGCCATCCATTAACATGATCATCAACGTAAATGGATGAATAAAACTAGCGCACGCATTGCACTGGCAAAAATAATCATCATGATTATGAATGTGTTGCTTAAATGTTTGTATAAACGCATATTATGCAAAAAGCTTAGTTTGGTATTGTGAGAATGAAGATATCTGCAACTTTGTAGTCAGTTTTTTGTAGTTAAAGTTTGCTTAACCAAAGATTGATCTAATCCACCTGTGACCCACCCATAAGTAAATATGCAGACAAGTTTTTGATTAGCTGACCGGAGCATTAACAGCACCCAGTGATATAACTGAGGAATCAAGTGGGATAAACGTGATAGAAGGATTAAATGGTAAAGTACGGGGGAATCTCGACAAAAACGCAGGGTTAAGTTGCCTAAAGAAATTTTCCAGTAATAGGTCAGTAAAAAATATATATTTTATAACGTCCTCTTTTTGATAGACGTCGTCAAACATTCTGCCCAAATGCTAAGGAGAAACCTAATCATATTAACATTTCTCTAGACTATATGACACTTGATAGGTAATTTCCCTTTATTTAAGAGAATAATTTAAGGATGTTGCATATTATTCGGTTATCAAGGAAATTGTTAAGTGTTGCAGGACATAAGTGCAAGTAATAAAATATAGACTAGGCTATAGCTTATATTTTATTCATTCATTCATTTTCTTATCAGCTTAGTCCCTTTATTAATCCGGGGTCACCACAGCGGAATGAACAGCCAACTTATCCAGCAAGTTTTTACACAGCGGATGCCCTTCCAACCGCAACCCATCTTTGGGAAATAGCCTATATCTCCTTGCGCTCAACAGCTATAATAAAGCTTTACATTTATTTTATTTATTTATTTTTTTATTTAACCATGTCAGACAAAAACATAAACACTTGTTTGCGCAGGACTGGATGACAGAAAAGAAGGTAGGTTTCTGATGGTTTTACTCTCTGTTTGCGTAATTTCTAAATGCTCTGTTTGCGTGATTTGATTAATGTCATCTTATCCAAATGCTTCATATTTAATATTTCAAAACTCTTTTGTTGTGTATTGTTTTTTGTACATATAATTTAGCTATGCCCCATATGGTCCAAAACCTGACAGGTAGACAAATCTAAGCTTGTTTTTAATAACACAAATATAAATATGCATATAATAAACAATACTGCTGCTAATAATAATAACATTATAAAAAAAGCAAGTTGTTATGAATGAACTAAAAACAAGCCACCCAAGATGAAGAAGGCATGGAGGCAGCAGTTTTTATATTTATGTAGAAAATAATAACTTTTGTAATATTTTAATCCTTTGAAACATATTTGCGTGTTGCTGTAACAACTTGTCTATTGCTACTTTGCAACAATTTTTTGTAAAAAAAAAAAAGAAAGCTAAAGGATTAGGGTAAGTTGATAAATTTAGGCTACTGTATACAGTACAGGCTATTGACATATTCAAAAGATAGGCAAAGATTCACAGCTTTGCATTCCCACCCACATTTCACAACCTGTATGAGCCCATAAGGCCGCAAGTGCCACAGACCCTGTAGAACTTTTCTTAGGTGATCTTCTGCGTGACCTATTTAGTCATTAATAACAGCTCATCTTTTTACGGAAAGAGGACCAGGAACTCAAAAAGGGTAATTATTACACCATTCTTTCTTTCCGTTATCTCCTTCATGATTATTTGTACTGTGTTTTCCTACGTTTCATGTTTTAACATCATTTTAACTTACTTAAGAAAACAGTGGAGAAGAGGGTGAAGAAGCGCATGGTCTCCAAAATAGTGGTAATTTAATAATATAATAATATATATGTATAATAAAAAAAATATTTTCTGAAATCAACTCGGCTGGCCCAATTCCAAATTCAAGTTGGTAAACCAATTTACTGTTCCACCAAACATTATTACACACCATAGTAGCATGTAGGCTATAAAATGTTATGACTTAAATTGATATGTAGCTGCAAGAGTGATTAATTAATGCTCCATTTATCGTTTAATTGTCATAAAGTGACTTTATTTACCTTGGCATTTATATATGCTGTTTTGCTTTAAGAACAGTTTTCCTATGATGATTAGCGCTACTGAAAGCGCGCCTGTAGCCATTGGCAACTGACTCAGTGTGAGAGAGTGTGTGTGTTCGGAGTTTCGCTCCTGTTTTCAGTATACAAAAAAACTTCAGTAAACAGTTCATTTTCGTTCTAAACAAAGTTTTATAGTCGTCATTATTGCTGCTAGATGAAAAGACAGAATATAAAAAGGCAACATATCGACTCATGAGCACGATGATTGACATATATTTGTAAATAAGTGGTTGGTAAAACCTCTTCTTCGTTCACCGCAAATCTTGCCTTAAAAGGAAAGTGCATAATTTAGCCTTACCCTGAGTTTGTTTACACTCTGCCTGTGTTAACATACATGCTGTATTTTAATATGGCAAATTTGGATGAATTGGCTCTGACTTTTGACAGCTTTTTCTTCTTTTTACGCGGTTATGCGCGAATTATATTTCACACGCAAGGTGACTAAAAATGGAAATTAAAATACCAAAGATACTGAGCCATTACTACAAGTAAAAAAAAACAAACAAAAAACAAAACAACAATTATACTTTAAAGGAGAACATTGACGTTTCGAAAAAAAAATGAACTGAACTACAACTAAATTATTAAAAATAAACTTGCGGGACTTCATTTATGTCCTGCGGCAAAATGATTTTTTTTTTTTTGTACTTTTAGTGATCTGCTTGAGGTAGGTGAATTTATTTTTATGCTTAATCAACAACAAAATCATAAGTAAAAATGTAAATGAAGATATAAATGAAAAAGCTTAATAAATGACTGTCCTAGTCCTATCAAAATAGCAAACAACATCTTTTTATATTTAGGCTAAAAGACTGCTTTATTTATTTATTTAGGCCTACTTATTTGTTCTGAATGTTTGTGCTTATATTTGAGTTGTCTTTTATTTCTTCAATTCTACTTTCCAAAATTAATCCTCATTGCACTTAACAAGTTTACAATGATAATAAAGCGTGTTAACAAATGTTTAATGATTAATGAAGGAATTATAATGCTTTGTTTTATCGTTTCATCTTTATTTATAAGAACAGTAGCATATTTACAGCTGCTGTATAGGCTATTTCTGTCTGTTAGCATCCCTTTGTGCCCCCTGGCGGCATATTCACAGACTGCAGTCATACATTAAAAACTCGTGCTTGTCCATTTAAAGCGGCGGCGGTATATGCCACGGAGGTAATAGCCACATTGAACTCTCAACTACTGTAAATCATTCTAACATGTACAATACAGACAAAAAGAAGCAGTGGCAATGGTTTGGTTATTAGATTTGTTTATGGATCTTGAAAAACCCACCAGCTTTATATGTAAGCACAGAGTACCCTTTTAGTCATAACAGGAAATATGGATGACAATGAAGGAAGTTAATGACACACAAACACATCTCAAGAAGGTTTTCACAGCTACTGTGTTTTATCCAACAACCATTGCTCCCAAGTTGAAGTGAGACCTTCAAAAACAACCCAGGTGGGACTTGAACCCACAATCCCCAGCTCCGGAGGCTGATGCCTTATCCATTAGGCCACTGGGCCACGTCACTAATAGTACAAACATTTTATTTCTGCTATCATTCACATTCTTGTCTCATCGGTCCTGGGGTATGGTTCTAGCGTATAGTGCGACTGGTCTTGAGAGTTTCAAATTCCAGTCAAGGCCACTCTCATTAACTTGAAATCACAACCTTTCTGCAGCTATTTTCTTGTTTGCATTTCATCATCATCCACCTAACATGAGACCGTTAGTTAAGAGCCATGGGGTACTTGAAGTCAAGATCTCCATTACTAGAAGGAACCTTTTAGGTTTGTAACGTGACAATGAGATTCAAGCAAGAATGGATGAATCTTAATTGAAGTGTGCAGCAAGTCTGAGAATTCGAAGCTATTGTCCTCAGATCATCACACCTAAGCTTTGAGTAGACAAGCCAGGATTTTTTCACACAACTTAAATGTAACCCATAAAAACACAACCCGAACAGGACTTGAATCCACAATCCCCAGCTTCGAAGGGTGATGTCTCATCCATTAGGCCACTGGGCCAATACTAGCATTTGTTATATCTGTTGTATGACTCATGAAGTTCTTGTAACTCAGAAAGCAGCACGTTAGGATCCCTATTGCTTTCAGATGATCTGGTGTGTACACCTAATGACCAAACAGCTTCTCTGAAGAGTTTTCCAATGTCATGTTTTTTTGACCTAAGGGTATGAACCTAGCTTTTTGAAGGTCACTCTGGATTGCGCTGCAACAGATACCTAAAAGGAACCGCATCAAAGACAACCCAGGTGGGACTTGAACCCACAATCTACTTCTAATCTAAATTAGTCGATTATGTACAATTATACCGACAAAATAGTTTGCTACCCTCAGGCAGATGGTTCTGCCGCATCTGGTCACGTACCAGCTGGCTGATGGAAAGTTTCTTCCCTCCGACTATCAGGCTGATGAACACTTAACACACCACACACAGACTCTACCATACCCTCACTGCACACCATCAATATGTAGCATGCACTGCACTTTAACCAATCCATACTTGAAGCAATACTGCCTACAACTATGTGGACACCTATTAATTGTTCACATCGCTGTCAATTTCACATTGTCGTTGTATTTGCACTGTCTGTATTTTGCACTGTCATTTCATTTGCACTGTCTGTATTTTGTACTGTCGTTGTATTTGCACTGTATTACTCTGTATTTTGTGCTGTCTGGAGCCAGCACCTAAGCTTTTCACTCATCATAGCACACATGCTGCTGCTGATGTGACAATAAAAGTGAGTTGATTTGAAAGAAAGTAGCGGCAATGATTCAGTTGTTAGATTTGTTTAGGGATCGTTCTAATAAGGATGACAACGAAGGAAGTTAATGACACGCAAACACATCTCTAGAAGGTTTTCACAGTTACTGTGTTTCATCCAACAAACATAGCTCCCAACTTGAAGTGAGACCTTCAAAGACAACCCAGACGGGCCTTGAACCCACAACGCTCAACTCCAGAGGCTGATGCCTTATCCTTTAGGCCACTGGGCCATGTTACCATGTTTTTGTCATGGAGCTCTTGTATGCCCTCAACAAGATGCCAACGCATGGAAAACTGAACTTTGGGATCTCGATGCCAGTTTGCATTCCATTAAATAAGATGTTTGCAACTAATGGAAAAACATTTTCTTTGTGTAATTATCCACATTCGTGTCTCATTGGTCCTGGGGTATGGTGTGAGACTGGTCTTGAGTTTCAAATTCCAGACGAGGCCACTCTCATTAACATGAAATCACAACCTTTCTGCAGCTATTTTCTTGTTTGCATTTCATCATCATCCACCTAACATGAGACCATTATTTGAAAGCCACCGGGTACTTGAAGTCAAGATCTCCCTCCCTCTCTCTAGCGAACTATTGACCTTAGATCATCACGCATAAGCTTTGAGGAGACATGTCAGGATTTTTTCCATACAATTTTTATGTAACCCAACAAACACAACCCAAATGGGACTTAAACCCACAATCCCTAGCTTTGAAGGCTGATTCCTTATCCATTAGGCCACTGGGCCAATACTAGCATTTGCCATATCTGTTGTATGGCTCAGGAAGTTCTTATAACTCAGAAAACAGCACTTTAGGATTCCTATACCATATTGCATTCAGACGATCTGGTGTGTACACCTAATGACAAAACAGATTCTCTAAAGAGTTTTTCATTGTCATGTCTTTTTGACCTAAGGGTATAAACCTAGCTTTTTGAAGATCACACTGGATTGTGCTGCATAGCCAACTTAATAAGAAGTGCATCAAAGACAACCCAGGTGGGACTTGAACCCACAATCCCCAGCTTCGAAGGCTGGTGCCTTATCCATTAGGCCACTGGGCCGTTTTTACTGCCTGTGAACTGTAATACGCATCCAGGGAGTTGCTGACGCACATAACAAAAAACAACATGAACAAAAAGTAGATTGGACCGGTTTCACAGAATTTTTTTGTGGCACTGCCAAACAGACAAAAAAGAAGCATCTTATAGGATTTCTTTGAAGGAATTCAATTAGAATTTTGATCATATTTTGGAACCATTGCTATAGGATTGTTTTATAGTACAATACATAAAAATCCTTTTGGATAATTTCTACAGTATTTCAATGAGATCCAATTTATATCTTAATTAAGATATGCTTTTTTTTAATGAGATATGCTATTTTTATACAATAGTTTTGAATGTATTATGCTGTTTGCTAAAGCTTACCTTCATGTACTTGAGTGTACAGTATTACTGCACAAATTTCCAAAGAAACATGTCTATACCAAAAACATATACAATGTCGCTAGACCAAACTGTGGGCTGGCCCACTCGAAACAGAAGTTCACTTTGGGCCCATAGCAAGTCCACACAAAGTGGAGTGTATATAGCCACAATGGGCGAAGTATAGGTATACTATCTGAGTCAGAAGTATGTCCTGTGAGCATGCTCTGTGGGCATTTAGTAATTAACAAAATAGGTAGGTCCCACTAATACTAAGTTGAGTCCAGGCACAAAATGTGCCTATAAGGTCCCAGTAAAGCACTTTTATACAGGGCCATTGTGGCTTTAACACAAAACAAAACTAGTTCACTTCTACTATGTAGCAAAATAGCACAATATCACTTCAACTGCATAATTACATATTTTGAAAGAATAAACTAAAATCAGTAATAAATGAAACATCTAAAAATATAAAGACAACATGGACTATTTTTCAAAGGTTTGGGACAAAACTGCTTTAGTTTATAAAAATGCAGATATAAAAGTAACCTTGTAAATAATTATTCCTTTTTAATATGTTAGCTTTTCCAGTTGAATATGTTAAAATATAATTAATTCCAATGATGTTAAAGCTGCATTTGAGGCATTTGTGTCCTACATAAAATAATTTGAGACAAAACAACAAAACATATAAAAATATACTTAGTTAAAAGAAAAACAAAGTAAGATTTTCACGAAGGGTCACGAAACTCCAAAACACATTTTTTGAGCTGTTGACAGTCATATATGTGTCCCACACTGCTAAAAACACTATTAGGACACAAATATTTCACTAAAAAGTGTAAATTGGTTGTTTTTGCGTTATTTCAAGCAAATTTGTACTTCCGGTTTGAAACTAAATTTTGAAGCTGCGTCTTAACCATGAGATAATAGTGTGTATTCCAGCGTGCAGACTTGATGTCTGTGCCAGAGTGTGTCTTATTACGTCTTACAGTGCGGCTCGAAGGACATCTTTTGCATTCAGAACTGCTTTCGTGAAGAGATGATCGGCAACACTGCTCAAAGTTTACCATAGAGGTGAAAAGGAAGCTCCCTGACCAGGAATTGAACCCAGGGCACAGCGGTAAGAGCACTAAGTCCTAACCACAAGACCACCAGGGAAGGCCTGGCTAAAGGTTGCCCTCTAGCCTAGCTGTGGGCCTCCACCCAGGTGTGCTGCAGCTGCTCTGACAAAAATAACTCTAATGTTTGCAACCTCCTCCTAGAGAAGAGAAAGTCTCAGAGCCTGGTTCAAAGTTCTTCTACGGAGGGACTGTCACATGCTCTGTGTAAAAGCATCCTATCGACACCACAACTTGCCATGACAACAAAGCACAGCATGCGTTGAAGGAACTCCATGTTTACCGGGCCATGTGCTCTTTCCAAACAGCATGCTACTGAGCACTCCTTGCACAGTGTGTGCCAGTGGCGCAATGGATAACATGTCTGACAACGGATCAGAAGATTCTAGATTCGACATTTGGCTGGCTCGTTCAGGATTTATTGCATTGCTCTCAGTCAGTGCACTGCAGTTGCAGTTTGCCCCTGCCAGAGTTGTTTGGTTCTACTTTGGAGTGGATCAAGTTTCTGGGGCTGCCAGCACAGAGCCTGTGGGGTGCTCCCCTGGGTTCAAAGTCTGCCCCAACTGCTCTCATGTCTTGGTCCCGTACATCCCTCAGGAATTCCAGAAGAAACCAGTACAGCCACTCTTCTGGGAAGACAGCAGTGACAGCTTGTAGACCAAAATGTTTGCTGTGAGGCTAAGGCGTTCTACTGCAGCACAGATACACATTCGGAAAGCCGACAAGATTCAAAAACAAAGTGACAACCTAAAACAAGATTGCAGTCAAAATGACCACCTCAGACAAGTGTGAGCAATGTTTCGGTCTCTGCTATATGTCTGCAAATATGCCACACAGTGCAGACGCTCATACTACTGAAAAGGAAGTTACCTGACTGAGAAAGGTATAAATAGAAATCGGAGCCTGCTCCAAATGACCTGGTCAGCTCCAAGTGGGCTGTACAAACCTCCTGGAGTTTTCATTCATTTAGCGTCTCGTACAAGACACTGCGCCCAACCAGTTATGTTTGAATGTCAAACCTACCCCAATCCTTAACCCAACCTCACAGTTTCCTGCTGTGTTTTATCAACCTCCCAACCTACCCCAACTCTTAACCCAACCTCACAGTAACAAACCTCCATGTGGGTTTCATTGATTCAATGTCTCGTACATGGCACAGAATACAACTTATCGCAGTTTATTAAAATCACACCTACCCCAGCTCTAGGCCCAACCTCACGGTAACCTGCTGTGTTTTATTCAATTTTACTCCTACCCCAACCCTAAACACAACCTCAGAGTAAGCAGTTTATATATATTTTTTTTATTTTTGTGAATGTCTACTACAGCTACATCAATCGCAAACCCAGCCTACGTGCGGCATAAGTGCCTACCACTTAGAGGTCATCCAGGCAACTTGCAGTGTAATCTCCTCCACTTGTAGGTCTCTGAGCTGCAGCAACACCTAAGCGCTCTGACACACAGACACAAAAGAAACCATTGCTTTTAACCTCCTCTTGGAGAGGAGAGAGTCTCCGACCCTGGATCTCAGCTCTTCTATGGAGGGACTGTCAGGAATCCTGTAAGAGCATCCCATCCACACAACGTCTTGCCATAAAAACAAAGCAGAATGTGTGGTGAAGGAACTCCGGGTTGACAGAGCCTTGTCCTTGCTCCAAGCAATGTGCTAACAAGGTGCTGAACAGAGTGACGGCGGCACAAAGGTTAGCGCTTATGACTACGGATCAGAAGGTTCTCGGTTACGGAAACCAAGAAACTGTGTATGAAAGAGTGCGTAAGTGTATGAGTGGCACTTGTGCAAGCGGAGCAGGGACGTGCCAGCGATCAGAATGAACTGGAGTTTGTGCCAAGACTGGCGTTCCAAAGTGGCAGTTCCCATATGGTCTAGTGGTTAGGATTCCTGGTTTTCACCCAGGCGGCCCGGGTTCGACTCCCGGTATGGGAAGGCTTGAGTGCTTTTGCTTCTGTCCTTTTTAGCCAGCGGTCGGACTGCAGCTACCTTATAGGATGTGGTTGTGAAGCTGCCCCGTAAGCCTTCGATAGCTCAGTTGGTAGAGCGGAGGACTGTAGGTGGGATGATGGCAATCCTTAGGTCGCTGGTTCGACTCCAGCTCGAAGGACATCTTTTGCGCTCAGAGCCGCTTTCTTGCCTTAGCCAAGTGAGTTCACCACTGCTCAAAGTTCAGCATGGAGGTGAAAAGGAAGTTCCCTGACCGGGAATCGAACCCAGGCCGCGGCGGTGAGAGCGCCGAATCCTAACCACTAGACCACCAGGGAAGGTCTGGCTGAAGGTTGCCCTCAAGTCTACCTGTGGGCCTCCACCCAGGTGTGCTGCAGCTGCTCTGACAAAAATAACTCTAACCTTTGCAACCTCCTCCTGGGGAAGAGAAAGTCTCAGAGCCTGGATCACAGTTCTTCTTGGGAGGGACTGTCACATGCTCGGTGTAAGAGCATCCTATCGACACCACAACTTGCCATGACAACAAAGCACAGCATGCGTTGAAGGAACTCCGTGTTCACCGAGCCGTGTCCTCTTTCCAATCAGCATGCTACTGAGCACTGCAGATGCGGACTGGGCCAGTGGCGCAATGGATAACACGTCTGACTACGGATCAGAAGATTCTAGGTTTGACTCCTGGCTGGCTCGTTCAGGATCTTTTTGCGTTGCTCTCAGTGCAGTGCGGTCGCGGTTTGCCCCTGCCGGAGTTGTTCGGTTCTACTCTGGAGTGAATCGAGTTTCTGGGGCCGCCAGCACAGAGCCTGTGGGGTGCTCTCCTGGGTTCAAAGGCTGCCCCAGCTGCTCTCATGTCTTGGTTCCGTACATCCCTCAGGACTTCCAGAAGAAACCAGTACAGCCACTCTCCTGGGAAGACGGCAGTGACAGCTTGTAGACCAAAATGTTTGCTGTGAGGCTAAGGCGTTCTACTGCAGCACAGATACGCATTCGAAAAGCAGACAATATTCAAAAACAAAGTGCCAGCCTAAAACAAGATTGCAGTCAAAATGACCACCTCAGACAAGTGTGAGCAATGTTTCCGTCTCTGTTATATGTCGGCAAATATGCCACACAGTGCAGACGCTCATACTACTGAAAAGGAAGTTACCTGACTGAGAAAGGTATAAATAGAAATCGGAGCCTGCTCCAAATGGCCTGGTCAGCTCCAAGCGGGTGAGACTTGAGCTCCAAATGGGCTGTAAAAACCTCCTGGAGTTTTCATTCATTTAATGTCTGGTACAAGACACTGCGCCCAACCAGTTATGTTTGAATGTCAAACCTACCCCAATCCTTAACCCAACCTCACAGTTTCCTGCTGTGTTTTATCAACCTCCCAACCTACCCCAACTCTTAACCCAACCTCACAGTAACAAACCTCCATGTGGGTTTCATTGATTCAATGTCTCATACATGGCACAGAATACAACCTATCGCAGTTTATTAAAATCACACCTACCCCAGCCCTAGGCTCAACCTCACGGTAACCTGCTGTGTTTTATTCAATTTTACTCCTACCCCAACCCTAAACACAACCTCAGAGTAAGCAGTTTATATATTTTTTTTTATTTTTGTGAATGTCTACTACAGCTACATCAATCGCAAACCCAGCCTACGTGCGGCATAAGTGCCTACCACTTAGAGGTCATCCAGGCAACTTGCAGTGTAATCTCCTCCACTTGTAGGTCTCTGAGCTGCAGCAACACCTAAGCGCTCTGACACACAGACACAAAAGAAACCATTGCTTTTAACCTCCTCTTGGAGAGGAGAGAGTCTCCGACCCTGGATCTCAGCTCTTCTATGGAGGGACTGTCAGGAATCCTGTAAGAGCATCCCATCCACACAACCTCTTGCCATAAAAACAAAGCAGAATGTGTGGTGAAGGAACTCCGGGTTGACAGAGCCTTGTCCCTGCTCCAAGCAATGTGCTAACAAGGTGCTGAACAGAGTGACGGCGGCACAAAGGTTAGCGCTTATGACTACGGATCAGAAGGTTCTCGGTTACGGAAACCAAGAAACTGTGTATGAGAGAGTGCGTAAGTGTATGAGTGGCACTTGTGCAAGCGGAGCAGGGACGTGCCAGCGATCAGAATGAACTGGACTTTGTGCCAAGACTGGCGTTCCAAAGTGGCAGATCCCATATGGTCTAGCGGTTAGGATTCCTGGTTTTCACCCAGGCGGCCCGGGTTCGACTCCCGGTATGGGAAGGCTTGCGTGCTTTTGCTTCTGTCCTTTTTGGCCAGCGGTCGGACTGCAGATACCTTATAGGATGTGGTTGTGAAGCTGCCCCGTAAGCCTTCGATAGCTCAGTTGGTAGAGCGGAGGACTGTAGGTGGGATGATGGCAATCCTTAGGTCGCTGGTTCGACTCCGGCTCGAAGGACATCTTTTGCGCTCAGAGCCGCTTTCTTGCCTTCGCCAAGTGAGTTCACCAACGCTCAAAGTTCAGCATGGAGGTGAAAAGGAAGTTCCCTGACCGGGAATCGAACCCGGGCCGCGGCGGTGAGGGCGCCGAATCCTAACCACTAGACCACCAGGGAAGGTCTGGCTGAAGGTTGCCCTCAAGTCTAGCTGTGGGCCTCCACCCAGGTGTGCTGCAGCTGCTCTGACAAAAATAACTCTAACCTTTGCAACCTCCTCCTGGGGAAGAGAAAGTCTCAGAGCCTGGATCACAGTTCTTCTTGGGAGGGACTGTCACATGCTCGGTGTAAGAGCATCCTATCGACACCACAACTTGCCATGACAACAAAGCACAGCATGCGTTGAAGGAACTCCGTGTTCACCGAGCCGTGTCCTCTTTCCAATCAGCATGCTACGGAGCACAGCTGACGCGGACTGGGCCAGTGGCGCAATGGATAATGCGTCTGACTACGGATCAGAAGATTCTAGGTTCGACTCCTGGCTGGCTCGTTCAGGATCTTTTTGCGTTGCTCTCAGTGCAGTGCGGTCGCGGTTTGCCCCTGCCGGAGTTGTTCGGTTCTACTCTGGAGTGAATCGAGTTTCTGGGGCCGCCAGCACAGAGCCTGTGGGGTGCTCTCCTGGGTTCAAAGGCTGCCCCAGCTGCTCTCATGTCTTGGTTCCGTACATCCCTCAGGACTTCCAGAAGAAACCAGTACAGCCACTCTCCTGGGAAGACGGCAGTGACAGCTTGTAGACCAAAATGTTTGCTGTGAGGCTAAGGCGTTCTACTGCAGCAAAGATACGCATTCGAAAAGCAGACAATATTCAAAAACAAAGTGCCGGCCTAAAACAAGATTGCAGTCCAAATGACCACCTCAGACAAGTGTGAGCAATGTTTCCGTCCCTGTTATATGTCGGCAAATATGCCACACAGTGCAGACGCTCATACTACTGAAAAGGAAGTTACCTGACTGAGAAAGGTATAAATAGAAATCGGAGCCTGCTCCAAATGGCCTGGTCAGCTCCAAGCGGGTGAGACTTGAGCTCCAAGTGGGCTGTAAAAACCTCCTGGAGTTTTCATTCATTTAATGTCTGGTACAAGACACTGCGCCCAACCAGTTATGTTTGAATGTCAAACCTACCCCAATCCTTAACCCAACCTCACAGTTTCCTGCTGTGTTTTATCAACCTCCCAACCTACCCCAACTCTTAACCCAACCTCACAGTAACAAACCTCCATGTGGGTTTCATTGATTCAATGTCTCATACATGGCACAGAATACAACCTATCGCAGTTTATTAAAATCACACCTACCCCAGCCCTAGGCTCAACCTCACGGTAACCTGCTGTGTTTTATTCAATTTTACTCCTACCCCAACCCTAAACACAACCTCAGAGTAAGCAGTTTATATATATATTTTTTATTTTTTATTTTTGTGAATGTCTACTACAGCTACATCAATCGCAAACCCAGCCTACGTGCGGCATAAGTGCCTACCACTTAGAGGTCATCCAGGCAACTTGCAGTGTAATCTCCTCCACTTGTAGGTCTCTGAGCTGCAGCAACACCTAAGCGCTCTGACACACAGACACAAAAGAAACCATTGCTTTTAACCTCCTCTTGGAGAGGAGAGAGTCTCCGACCCTGGATCTCAGCTCTTCTATGGAGGGACTGTCAGGAATCCTGTAAGAGCATCCCATCCACACAACGTCTTGCCATAAAAACAAAGCAGAATGTGTGGTGAAGGAACTCCGGGTTGACAGAGCCTTGTCCTTGCTCCAAGCAATGTGCTAACAAGGTGCTGAACAGAGTGACGGCGGCACAAAGGTTAGCGCTTATGACTACGGATCAGAAGGTTCTCGGTTACGGAAACCAAGAAACTGTGTATGAGAGAGTGCGTAAGTGTATGAGTGGCACTTGTGCAAGCGGAGCAGGGACGTGCCAGCGATCAGAATGAACTGGAGTTTGTGCCAAGACTGGCGTTCCAAAGTGGCAGTTCCCATATGGTCTAGCGGTTAGGATTCCTGGTTTTCACCCAGGCGGCCCGGGGCTGACTCCCGGTATGGGAAGGCTTGAGTGCTTTTGCTTCTGTCCTTTTTGGCCAGCGGTCGGACTGCAGCTACCTTATAGGATGTGGTTGTGAAGCTGCCCCGTATGCCTTCGATAGCTCAGTTGGTAGAGCGGAGGACTGTAGGTGGGATGATGGCAATCCTTAGGTCGCTGGTTCGACTCCGGCTCGAAGGACATCTTTTGCGCTCAGAGCCGCTTTCTTGCCTTCGCCAAGTGAGTTCACCACTGCTCAAAGTTCAGCATGGAGGTGAAAAGGAAGTTCCCTGACCGGGAATCGAACCCGGGCCGCGGCGGTGAGAGCGCCGAATCCTAACCACTAGACCACCAGGGAAGGTCTGGCTGAAGGTTGCCCTCAAGTCTAGCTGTGGGCCTCCACCCAGGTGTGCTGCAGCTGCTCTGACAAAAATAACTCTAACCTTTGCAACCTCCTCCTGGGGAAGAGAAAGTCTCAGAGCCTGGATCACAGTTCTTCTTGGGAGGGACTGTCACATGCTCGGTGTAAGAGCATCCTATCGACACCACAACTTGCCATGACAACAAAGCACAGCATGCGTTGAAGGAACTCCGTGTTCACCGAGCCGTGTCCTCTTTCCAATCAGCATGCTACTGAGCACTGCTGACGCGGACTGGGCCAGTGGCGCAATGGATAACGCGTCTGACTACGGATCAGAAGATTCTAGGTTCGACTCCTGGCTGGCTCGTTCAGGACCATTTTGCGTTGCTCTCAGTGCAGTGCGGTCGCGGTTTGCCCCTGCCGGAGTTGTTCGGTTCTACTCTGGAGTGAATCGAGTTTCTGGGGCCACCAGCACAGAGCCTGTGGGGTGCTCTCCTGGGTTCAAAGGCTGCCCCAACTGCTCTCATGTCTTGGTCCCGTACATCCCTTAGGACTTCCAGAAGAAACCAGTACAGCCACTCTCCTGGGAAGACGGCAGTGACAGCTTGTAGACCAAAATGTTTGCTGTGAGGCTAAGGCGTTCTACTGCAGCACAGATAAGCATTCGAAAAGCAGACAATATTCAAAAACAAAGTGCCAACCTAAAACAAGATTGCAGTCA
This sequence comes from Danio rerio, assembly GCF_052040795.2. Taxonomy (NCBI): domain Eukaryota; kingdom Metazoa; phylum Chordata; class Actinopteri; order Cypriniformes; family Danionidae; genus Danio; species Danio rerio. The sequence continues at coordinate 55,483,351 of NC_141024.2, forward strand.
AAATGACCACCTCAGACAAGTGTGAGCAATGTTTCAGTCTCTGTTATATGTCAGCAAATATGCCACACAGTGCAGACTGGGCCAGTGGCGCATACTGGCACCTGTAAGTCGTGGTTATTCTTGGCTACACCGGCCAATCACGTTCCGAGTTGGAACCAAGATTTTTTTCTAATTCATGGTTACGCTGGCCAATCACGTCCCGAGCTGGAATCAAGATTCACCCTATTCTTGGTTACGGCAGCCAATCATGTTCCGAGTTACAATGAACGCTATGGCCAATCAGAGCCCTTATACCATTCAAGATTTGTACTGTAATAACAGAATTCGTTGCAGATTAATTCGGAAAACAATTGCAAACTAAGTATTTTTATAACAAGTTGGTTTAAATGAATAACCATTACAGTAACATTAATTACTACAACACGATTATTATATGATTGTTATAGATGTTGTATAACATTATTTGGTAAGATTAACTTAGCCGACCAAGCACTCTTTAAAGTTTTACTACAAACATTTTAATGCAGTTATTATACATTACAACACTTTATATTATTATTTACTACCATAGTTACAATAATGCCCGTGCATTATTCTAACACATCAATGAATCACTCACTTATAATAAATATAAGGCTCATTTCATCAGTCACTGATTATAAACAAATATTATAATAACGCTCACATATGACTACATCACTAATCATAAACTAATCTAATAAATCAATCACAAAGCAAAAAAACAATATGGATCACGCATGAATGCATCACTAATAATAAACCAATAATAGAATAATGCTCACACATTAATTCATCACTAATAATAAAGCGATAATATAAGGGTCACACATTAATGCATCTTCAATAATAAACCAATAATATAATACACACACATTAATTCATCCCTAATTATAATCCAGTAACAAAGTTAACATTAATAATCTTCTTTAATTTTCTATTTCACAGACATAGATTAAATTTAGTAACAGACTAAAATATAAGTAACTTCAATTAAAAGTAATAGCTTGATATATTGAATATGTTTGAATACAGTTGTGCCTTGTCTACTAAAGAAAGAAAATTGATTGATTTATGTTTAATACAAGCAAGGCGTTGTATTGCTTTATGCTGGAAAAAAGTTAATCGCCCCTCCATTGGATTTTGGTTGAGAAACCTTATAACATGCTTGGCTCTTGAAAAGCTCACATATATAATAAGGAAAAAATCCTCTGAATTTTGTGACATCTGGGAATTGTTTTTGAACTTTGTAAAAAACGGAGATATTGAAGAAGCTTCGGATGTCTGAAGTTGTGGGATGTTAATTGGTGCTTGATTTTATTTTTATTTATTATATTTTTATGTGTATATGTATATGTGTAATTTATTATTTTATTTTTTTGCATTTTTTAATTATTTATTTATTTTTATATTTTTTTCCCTAAGCCTGTCTAGGGTAAGTTTTGGGTTCAATACTCAATAAAGACATGTTATACAAAAGTAATAGTTTGAATGCACTGCTTTTACATGTAATAAAACAGTAGTTTTCAAAATGTAGAAAATATTTTCTTTTTGGATGTGAAAATGTTGTCTTCAAAAAATTTACGTTACATGTACATTATTACATTACAAAAGAGATAAAATAAAATTTCACTTATTCACTGTCTCAACTAGGACAAACATTGTTATTAATGATGTAATTATTTTATTGATGGCAGCCTGAATCTGACAGATAGAGGCAACAAAAGTAAAGGAAGCTAACAAAGGAAAGTCATACAGAAAACTGTCCCCAGAGGCAGTACTGGACAAGACCAAAGAAACTTAAATGAGCACCATGGAGATGTGATTAACAGAAAACATCTGCTGGGATTCTTTGAAATCCAGTTTGGTGTATTTTGTGGCCAAACATTCAGGTGGGTGGCTGAAAATGCGAGCTGGAACCGAGGAATCATCAGGGTGAAATGAAAGGCATAGCTGGGTATCATCAGCATAGCAGTGGTAGGAAAATCCATGTTTCTGGATGACTGGTCCTTAAGATGTTTTGTAGATGGAGAAGAGAAGTGGCCCAAGAACAGAGCCTTGAGATACCCCACTGTTTAGATGCTGTAGGTTGGACACCTCTCCCCTCCAAGACATCCTGAATGACCTGTCAGAGAGGTACGATCTGAACCATTGTATAACAGTGCCCGCAATGCCCAGTGACTCAAGCGTAGATACCAGGATCTGGTGGTTTACAGTGTCAAAAGCAGCTGACAAATCCAGCAAGATGAGGACTGATGATTTAGAGTCTGCTTTAGCCAGTCTGAGATCCTCCACGACCGAGAGCAGGGCAGTCTCAGTTGAATGGCCTTTCTTAAAGCCAGATTGCCAGCTTAACTAGACTAAAAGCTTACCTCTTGGAAATGTAGCAAGCTAAGCTAAAAACTCCTTGGCAAAACTAGTGTAGCTACACCCAAGCTAATTTTACAATATTCATATTTAAATCGAAGCAACTTAAATCCAAGTCAATCATATCTTAGTGATCAATAAAACTGTCAATGGAAAATGATTCAGTTCAGTTATTTACTGTAAATATTATGTTGTACCAAACAGAAACAAATTATGTTATATAACAAAAAAAAAACAAAAAAAAAATCCAATAAAACCAGGTGTTACACAAATAAAATACCATAGTTATTTATAGTAAAGGGAAATACTCTGCAATAAGCATTATATTGTATATATTTTTACAACTTTTCATTAATGAATTACACCCTAATCTAATCTCTCTGTCATCTTTTAATAAAGCAAGTTTCTCGTGTCAGCCCAATGATTGTTTGGCTACATCACCAACCAGAGCAAGAGGTGGCAGTAATGCATCAAAAACTTTGTTTTCGACCACCGTAAAACAGGAAGAAGAAGAAAATGTCATTCTTCTAATGTAGAAACTTCTTTGTTATTGATCGGTAAAGCTGTTTCAGTAACCGAAGAGGCCTCCGGTGCACAGAACTGCACAATAGGTGGTTGGCGCTGACAAGCAGTAATACACATGGTGTGTTTGGCAACCCCCCATATGGGAGTCCAGGGCCGTAACATCCATTGTCTCTAACGTTAGCTTAAAAGATTTCCGGCATCAACAGCAATAGGCGTCGCGGTCATTTCCTGGCACAGGCTTAACCCAAACTCAATTCGGATTCCTTGGCCACAGCGACACTTTCCCATTTTAGCCGACAAACTGGGCTAGTGACTATCTTGTTCTGTACCTCACCTCAAGTAACCATATGATGGGTGCGCACACTTTCGCGATTTCTGCTATGACGTGGAGCTAGAGGTGCACTCAACGTTACGCTGCATTAATTTTAAAATAGCCTACATTAGTAACAGTTAATTTTGTTACGGTCCGAACTTAATCCTAGGAAAGGCAAAAATAAATGCATAAAATTAAGACCTTTGTAACAAAATTCAAGAAGTTATATACCAAATTGAAGGCTTTAAGGCCTTAATTTGAGATTATCAAATTTAAGACTTTTCTTAATGCTTTTAAGACCCCGCTGGTACTTTGGACATGGACCTTCAGCATGCAGTGGGACAGTTTGCTGCTTAGTGTGACATGGCAGGGAAAGAAACAGCACCTCTAAGTCAGAAACCATAATGCTTGAATGGAAAAAAGTGGCCACCTCCAGTTTGGCAGAGAGTCCTTACCCCAAATGGAGTATCTGATTTTTTTTGCCATGAGGAATGTAATATGAGATTAAAAGATGGATCAGTGCAGCGGCAGCAGTAATAATTCCTTATATTTATATAGCGCTTTTCTGGGCACTCAATGCACAATGGGGGATCTCCTCCACCACTTCACTCCACCTGGATGACACACCAGCTGATTGGTGGAGAGGAGACAGAGATGAAGCCAATTGAATATGGGGATGGTTAGGAGCCCATGATGGGCAGAAGCCTACTCTTTTCGAAGGACATCCTGGGACCACCTAACAACCTTGGTTTAACCCCTGCTGGCCTCACTAACACCACTTCCAGCAGCAACCTAGCTTTCCCATGTGGTCTCCCATCCAGGTACTGACCCTGCTTAGCTTCAGTGGGCAGCCATGTGAGAGTTGCAGAGAGCTAGCTGCCAGCTGGTAATGGAGTTGATGTGATTGTCTGTTGTGGTGAAGGAGCTGAGACGTAAGGTAATCTAAGTACCTACTGTCACCCATGGTCATGACTGAAAGGACAAGATCTCGGATACAACCGGACACATTTTACGAAGTGTTATGACCCGCTTGTTTGAGTCGCAGCACAAAAGAGAGATAAGCCAACAAAATAACCTGAATGCAAAATATTTATTATAAAATGCAACTTATAGAACAATCAATCAATGCAACCAACAAATGTTTAGGGATACTAATGAAGATAAAGAACTTAGGATATAATCACAACAACACTTTAACTACATGATATAAGTAATGCAAAACAAAACCATAAGGTTAAAGAGCATATTGTAGGTAAAAAACTGTTTTAAAAAAAGGTAGAATCGTTGTGAAAATACTCTATAATACCATAAAATACCATATTAAAATGTTTTACGAAGTGCAAGGGCACAAATTTGAAAGAAAATGTGTCTGTTTTCCCTCTTCCGCTTTTCTTTCTAACCACCCCGGTGACGTCAGTGCAGGGACTTATCTGACAGACGCGCACTGTTTACAGTGGGGCAGAGGAGCTAATAGCAGAACTGGTTGTTAGTTTTGGCGTAATTTATCATCATCGTGGTATATTATTGCGTTTATGAAAACTGCACAAACTCTAGCCTGTCAACAGATCAAGTCCACAAGTTTCCTCTTGCTATTTTGGTTCGTGAAATGGGATGAATCCGATAAGAGTGATAGCTGACGCGAACGGCGAGAAACACTCCTGGATCAGTCGGACATGTACACGGTAAGACAACTCGTTTTTCGTTTATGTTTGTCAACTTTCAAGTCCGTAAGCATTATTCTTTGAGTAATTTGAAGCAACGTGATGTGTTTACTTTGGAGTAGCCGATAGCACGGCTGCTAGCTTGTATTGTTAAGCATATTAAATATACTTTTTAAAGCGTGTAAAAATGTACACATATGATAAGACGGCTAGTAGCATCAGTTTGCTAATATAATAAATGTCTTGTATAGTTACAGCGTTGTGACTTTGTTTGCTTTGTGGTGTGTTTATTAGACTTTGGGAGACAGATTATGACCCGGAGCTAAAGGCTTTCTCTCCACTGGCCTCTCGGTCAACTGTGCTTCACTTTGGCTCACAGAGTAACCTCAACTAAGGTTAAGTGGATTTTACATTCGCACATTCGATTAGTGACAGCTTGTGTGACACACTCTCAGTATTGTTTACCATAGTACTTTTATTATAATTACTAAAATCACACGTAAATATGACTTAAAAACCACATTAGCACTATTAAACTGACAGTGAACAATGTTGTACTTTGATAGTCATTGGCTGCTAACATGATATTAGGGATTAGCAAATAATACTCTTCTGAAATTATATTATTAGGGAGAAAGTCAGAATGTGTGAATATAAAACCAATTTTACCTCAGACATTCACCTCGTTCATCGGGTAAAATATTATGACCCCTATCGTGAATTATTTGTGCATGGTATTATTTGATAACAAAAACTAGAAGGGCAAAGAATTACTACAATATTTCTATATAATGCAGGCAGGTAAACTCACACTATCTTTGACTTTTTTTTTTTTAAATATTGGAAACGTGTAACCATTGACTTCCATATCTGTTTTTCCCACTATAGAAGTCAATGGTTACAGATTTTTAGCTTTCTTCAAAATATCTTGGTTTGTGATCAACAGAAGAAAGTCAATAAGGTTTGAAACCACTTGAGGGAGAGTAAAAAAATTTCCGTCCTGTCAATGAGGAAAGGCACTTTTTATTCACATATGAGGAATATTCATCTTGTAGAAGAAAAACAAATAACATTCAAAAAATTGAAGTTTGTTCTTACATGCTCAACTTATAATGGGTACAGTCTACTGTATATGTGAGATGGTTTGCAGTTCACTATCCAGGGGTCTGCAAATGTGGTTGGGTTTTCTGTATTGTGTTATATTAAAAATCATATGGTGAATTTTAAAATATACATTATTAATAAACATGATTTCAACTTTTGCATTATTTCCCCAGAATATATGCATCAGCCCTCACTGCGTGTCTGACGGTGGACTACTGGAGGTCTTCACAGGCTCGACGAGAATGCAGAAGTGGCCACTACATTTGCTCTCCTTTCTAGATCCTTCCAGCGAGTTTACAAGGATGAGGCTGTCGGCATCTTTTTACACAGCATTCACAATTTAACACACATTAAAGACATGATGGTGTGGCACCCACATAAACGTTGGCCAACTTACTGAAAAATAATTTTAGGTTTACTTTTAAATGGGTCAGATGATATATTTTCCTTTCAGTATACACACACTCACACAGATACTTATACATATATAAAGAGTAAAAATGCTGGGTATTAACACTGCTTATGATTTTCTTGAGTTGCATTTTGAATTTGAACTTGAATTAGGGTTGAAGTTTATTTAACCATAAATGCAGATCAGATCTGTTGATCAAATCTTTGTAAATATTTTATACTTTAACAACTATACTTGTCTTTTTATGGATTGTTGTCTAAATGGGATCTGATACAGATAATCTTATACCCAATGAAAAAATGACAAAAAGACATTTAAAAACTTATTTTAATTGTTATAATATTTGATGTTGTTTTTATTTTAATACAGAAGCTCTGAAAATCTTTTGTAAAATTAATAGATTTTCCAGTACCTTGTTTACATGTTTCTGCATTATTCCAGACGTTCTGAGTTATTTGTGTTTTGTATTCACTTATCTACTATTAAAAATAGTGTCAATGTGGCATAACTGTGTTAAATCCTCATTAGTTTCTGTTACTGGTAAGTATTAATATTTTTAGATGATCAATACTAGCTTTGCTGTTGCCAGATAAGATTTTGTTATCTTACATATCTCTCTGTAAGCCAACACTGGCCTCACCATAAACCTGCTCTGTTCTCCCTCACAAAAGAGTTAAATTACACTTCCCAGACTGCTGTTCTGTCTGCTGGTCTGTCCACAGGCTTATAATTGTATGGCTGTGGTCTGTCGTTTGTGTGAGTCTCTCAGAATATCTTATCTCGGCAACCAAACACACCATGATCAGTTGTCTTCATAGTGTTTATATGCGCAAAATCCCTGATCCGACGTCACTTCCGGTCTGGCGATTCAAACGCGGAAGTAAATTTCCGTGACTCCAAACGGCTTAATAATAAACTTTAAAGTATATTTTAAAGAAAATCTAATTCTTACTTTACTCTTACACACATTGTCTCATTGGGGTGTCTAACCTGCAATATGCTCTTTAAATGTAAGTTGAGGTGATCGCAAGTTCACAACTGTGAGGTGATGTGCTCTACCGGCAGGATAATCTATATTATTTTGCTGTTTTTCATATGCGCACGTTTAAGATTTGAGGTAATAACATTGCCATGATTGTCAAAGAAATCAAAACATTATTTTCACCCCAACACAATTTAATCTTGCACTGAAGGCTAATAACTTAATTCTTATATTTGCTTATATTAATTCTTATATTTGCTTTTTGAAGCCTATGACTTCTCACCATGTATCTTTTCTACAGCATAGAGTGTAAGAGCATGTCTATTACCAGAAAAACTAAATTAAAAGTATATTTTAATTGAACACATCACAGAACAGTCTGTTTAGCGTTGTTAAAAGGCAAAGCTGAATATCTGTGGTTAAAGTGCCACCCAGCGGTCAACTGGTGCTGGGGCATCAATTACCGCCGTCACCGCGGTATGAATGGCGGCAAAAGGAACACATTGAAGTAGTAACATCTGTATATTAAGTATATCTCTCATTATTTCTTAATTTCACCTGTCTTTGTATACAATGACAAAAATATTAGTAATTTATTAGATACAAATGAATAATTCGATCTCAGAGCTCTGGGTTATGAAACCCTAATGCAATACAAGAAATACATTCGAGAGGTTCACAACTAACTTGCATTTCCTGACTCCAGCATATATACAAATCTGATATTAACAGGTGGAATTTGGTGTAACGTCACTTATCAGTCATTCTGAAGTCCTTTGCCTCTTGTTCCCCACCACATACTTCCTCTTTTCTGAAACCATTCTCTGCATACCAGAACTGAACAATTACATGCATCTTCAATATATTTCACAACTTCTACAAGCATCATGCTCCTTGTGACATGTCTAGACTTCGTTTTAGACAGCAGTCTGGAACAAGGGCCCCCGCAATAAATTTATTCTTATTCTGCTATTTCACTTGACAGCAGTTCCTTCTAAAAGTATGCAGCACTGTAAAAAAGAGGAAATATGCCTGGTCAATATGGTATCATACAAAAGAAAAAGATTGATTAATCTTTTGTTAGTCTAAACATTTTTCTAATAAAAATAAAGACACAAAAGTATTACAAATAAATTCCTTTTTTCCCACAAGATACACTACAGCAGTTATTTTTTAATGTCAATTGTTTTTTTTGTTTTTGTTTTTTTTTTAAGAAATGTTTTGTTAAATAAATAGTTAACATCTATATTTTGCTTTTTTTGACACATTTAAAATTTGTGGATATGAAATAGTATTTTATTTAAATTTGGTAAATACTTAATTTGAGCTCTGAAAGGTTATGTGAAATTAAAACTAATTGTAATACAACACTATGAAACCATGGCCCATTTGCTCATACACGACACACAAAATGTGAAGTGAATGAGGAGGCATGTGGACATAACACAAAATATAAATCAAGTAATTTTAGCATGTCAAAGTCAAATTTATGCATAAAAAATATATTTTCCCAACAACACAAGTGTGGCTGGTGAAAATGGTGAGTGGCTAGTGATGATAAAAATCTACTAGCCACAGTGGCTGGTTATCAAAAAAGTTAATATCAAGCCCTTTTCACGTCTATATTTACACATATGTGGTTAATAGGATGCTGCTTTATATTCTTTTAACATGTAACTTTACTTAAATGTCCATTCTTTATATTTCAGATTACATTCCACTCCTGGCTGTAGCAGCACCAGATTTGGACAATTTATAAATCTAACATGCTCTTTGCCTGTGGATTCTCCTGTTTCTCAGTGGGTGTATTTAGGGGAATATTCCAAGGTTTTAATGACAAAAAATTTAATTATTTGCTTGGGCATAATAATAAACATTTTGCATTATAATACCATTATTTTCTTCTTCTGTGTATTTGCTGCCACTTAAAATGTATTTTGTGTATTTACAGAAGAACATGTATTTTAATAGTTAATTAGAAAAGGGGTTTATTATTATTTAATTTAGAACACAGTATTAAAGTGTAAGAGTAAAGTTCACTGCTGGAAACCCTGCTGCCAGTAATTTACCATTAAATTACAAGATACATTTTTACAGTGTAATCTTATACAGTATATGTACTCTAAGGCTCCCTCCCATATACTGCCAAACCGAAAGCTTGACTTGTCATTAGTTAAACACAGTTTTACTCACAACAGTTTATCAGAAAGCTTTCAAGCTATCAACATTTTTTCACAGTTGACAGCAAGAACAAACACACACAGCAAATTTGCCAGTGTACATTTTACACCACAGGTGTTGAATTTAACACTTTTCTGGTGTCTATATGAGTCCCACCAGCCAAGTGTCCAGATTACACTTTGAAAAGTGTTGAATATGTACACCTCTGCAGTGTAAAATATTTTACACTTAGAGTGTAAAAATGCACACCACATTAAACATTTTTAACACCTGCAGGGCAAATTGTCCAGTGTAAATATAACTCCTCAGGTGTTAAATTACACTCTCTTCTGGTGTATATACGAGTCCCACCAGCCCAGTGTATAAGTTACTCTTTGTAAAGTGTTGAATATATACACTGAAGCTGAGTAAATAATTTTACACTAAGAGTGTAAAAACTATAAACTAGATATAGTGTATAGTAAATACTCCATCACCATAGCCAGGTCATATTCAGCATAAATTCTATTTTTCTTTGAACTAACATGAGAAAAATTAACATTTTCCACACATGAAACTCACAAAGATAAGTGTATATTTGAAAATTTTAACACCCTGGAATAATAACAAAATGTAAATAAATTCTTCTGTTACAGCCTTATTAAAATAAGTGTTTAGCGCATAAATTAAGCAATCATGGAGAAAGTTACAAAACAGAATTTATTTTCTTTAAAATTCACAGCACAGGCAACATTAAATCACTTTACAGAATATGCATTTCATACCTGAAAACTTTAATTTGTCATTAATGTCATTTGTTAGACAAACATTTGTCACATTGAAAAAAATGCAGTGGAAATGTTTAATATTTTACTTGTCACTGCCAAACATAAACAAGACAACATGAGCTAAAGCCCCATTCCTGAACCAAAATGCTTTATAAAAATATAAAAGTAATTTTTGCATACAGTTGTTTAAAAAAAATACATGGATTAAAACCACAGCAAAAATCACTCAAAAAGGGGGATTTCCTTGAAATTAGTAATGTTCAACAAAAGCACACTTTCAATTTCATAAGCAAGCAAAAAATGCTGTCCATCAAACAATATCAGACGTTTTACTGAGCACAGAAATAGCATCTTTCAAATCTAAACATACAGGAAAGCCTCAGCAATGTACCATCACTGAACTAAAGTGGTTCATATGAAAACGTGTACAGGAACTATATAAAAGTCATTTTCCTCCAATCCATAACTTATCTGAAGGTCGAATGGCTTAAAAAAACGCAAGGTTTCAACATTCAAAAGGGAAACTTTTCTACAAAGCTCCTCCTTAACCTTAAAGGAGTGAAGATGTTCAACAAAGCATACAGTTTCAAATTCACATGTCAGCAAAAAATACTGACTGTCAAATGCAATAATATCAGTAATTTTACTGAACACAGGAATGTCATCTCTTAAATCTGAACAAACAAAAAGGCCTGACCGATACTCAGTTCCAAAACAAGTAATCCAAGAAAGATGATCTACATTACTTTCATTGTCAATTTGCAGTCTTTCTGCAATGAATTCACAGTCAATCAGGTCACAAAGCTGAACGCTTGTTGTAGGCCCACAGTCAATATTCTTAAATGGCTGAGATTCCCAGTGGTATGCAATACACATCTGGTGTTTTAGCGCTAAAGATTTGGTAATATTTTTGAAATTCTTCACACTTTTTTTGAAAAAGCGATGTTTCGCCTCATAACGCATTCCCCACACATGAACCAGCGGGCCTATCTTCCTGATGCATCTGGAATAATGGGTCATGAAGTGGTGCTTAGGAATGAGATTCCTTGGGTAAAGTTCTTTAAACAGTGTGTGGTGTTCACAAATCAGATGTTTTAAATAAATAGTCATGCCCTCTGAGATGACTGGAGAAAACACAATATTTATTATCTGAAGTAAAAGCAGTAGCAAACTCCAGTGTTTATCTCCAACTTCAACCAGATCTCCAAAAATTAAAGGCAGATTTCTAATAAGGCAAAATGTCTGAATAGCATTGAGACCCAAACCATTCCCAGCTTGTTCAAAATTAATCATTGTTGGTCTGTTCTTACGTTCAACAAAGCCATAGTTAAATGAGTAAATTCTATTGCTTGCAGATTGTGAAGATATAATGCTGCTGTGTGATAGATGGTTAAAAAGCAATTTCATTTCTAACTGTCCTACACCTTCTAATATATCATGCATTATATCGAATGCAAAATTGTCCGAAATATTAAAATACTGTAGCTCATTCAGCAAACATGTTTTTTTCACACCAAAGGATGATTGTGGACCAGCATCTGAAAAGAGGCTTTGACAATGTTGAGCATGTAGAAGTCTGTCACGCAGTATTATGTCTGGGTGGTCATCAGAGAAAATGTTCTGTGAAGCACATTTGTCAATCAAACAAAAACGACAAAAATAATTTGAGTTAAAAGATTCTACAAATCCAAAAAGTGTGTGCATTCCCAAATTATCTCCAGTTACTTGAGCTATAGTTCCATGGACAGGATCCTCTGAGATCGGTAATGTAATTCCAGATGTCTCAAGAATTTTAAAGTCACGCACAATTGGATCCAAAATGGCATTAAAGCCATATCGCTTTACATCTTGTGTGTGAAAAAGTGCCAGAAGATGAATATTCATTAAAGCAGAGTTTACCTTTGATGACAGGTTTCTCAAAACAAAATAAATACTTCCAATCTTATGGATTCCATGCTTAGAACCAAGGGGATTCGAAGTTTCAAAGTCATCATAAAAGAGTTGTATCTGAAGAGAATTTTGTTCTTTGGAAAAAAGAGGATGTTCTTTAAAATAGCTACCATCACAGAACTCTCTTAATATTTCTCCATTCTCACTTGGCTGGACAAAATGCTTTTGAATTTCTACATTTTTGAACATAAATTTCAAAGTCTGCAATAAAGGAACATATACAAATTTATCAGTAATTGGAACCTGATCATATGTGCCTGTAGTTCTATTGCGCCTACTGTCATATCTCACTCCTAAGGGTATTTCAATAGGTTCTACAACACCCCAGTTCTCAAAGAAATACTTTTTCCATTTTGTCTCAGTTGTGAAATTAGAGAATGGGTTGTCAAGATGGTCAAAATACTCTTCAACATCTGACCTGTGATCATCAGATACCAACTGAACAATATCCTCTCTGATGTTTGAATGCAATTCACTCACAAGCTCTTCCATATTTTCAGCCACTGATGTAATTACGTTGGAGGCTACTCCGCTACTCTGTAATTTTGCAATAACTGATGCACACATTTCTTGGGTTCTCAACTTTCTCTCATCAGTGTTTGAAGATGTTCCTGGATTTCCTGAAACTAAGTTGGAAGGTTGTGTTACAGATGCTGGTCCACTTTCAACAGAAGGAGCCGGGGAGGATTCAAATAAAGACATGTCAGAGAGCTCACTGTTGTGCCTACGTTGAAGATGTTTTCTAAACCCTGAATATGAAACAAATCTTAGACAACAATCATCCTGATTGCATACCAACTGTAATCTTCTGCCAGGATAAAAAGCATGAGAAAGTTTTAGATGGCGTATTAGATCATTGACTGTACTGCAAGTCAACTTGCAAACAAAGCACCTAAACATTTTTAAGCTCTGCAGTAGTGTCCTAATTTAGAATCTTGGCTCGAAGATCCCTGACTCGAGGGCTTTCATGAGTGACACCAACGTCAATGTTGTAAACCGTTGTTTGAAGAAACGTGTACATACTGTGTAAAGCAGCATCATATGAAATCCCGAACACATAATGTGCTTTGAAAAGCTCATCAAAAGCAGCCAGAGAGGACATCGCCTTGCAGGGAATGAGTTGTCCATCCACGATGATGTAATAGTCATGGATGCAATTCTTCAAAGTTCCGACTGCCAAGATGTACGGCTGTGTTGTCTGTCCTGCCCTCAGCACGTCATCGAAACTGCAACAGGACTGAAAAAAAAAAAAAAGTAAAACAAAAATTTCAGTATTTTACAAAAGAGGGTATGATGTACATCTAAGAATTACAGATCAAACGTAAATTTGCTCCAAACACGTCTGCAAAATAAATGATTGAATTCAGCCACAAAGTGTGTACAGTAGGCCTGTCACAAATTCAAATTTTTGTTGTACAATATATTGTGATAAACAACATTATTGTTATGCAAGACTATTTTATGCTATTTAAAAAAAAAACAAAAAAACAACGCAAATCATATGGTTCATGAAAATTCATGGTCAGTGCAGCACTAGTCATTGCAAAATGTGCCTAGTTTATTAAATTATTTTGTTTTTTGCAATCATTTACCACTATTTAAGTTAATATCCATTGTTAACTTGCATCTTAGAACATTTGGAACACTAATTAGTCCGACCCAAACACAAAGCATACCTTGTGGAACCTTACTATGTGGTTTAATGCTTCTTGGACACTGATCTTTACAATATTCTTCTTTCCACTTGAAGGTGGTGGAAGGAGATAGAGAAGCAACAACAGTGAAGACATGTCACTGTCCCACTCTAAAAGTCAAGAAAAGGAAAACATCATGGCCCATTATTTTTAAAACAAATGCATATGATTAATCACATCCTTTCAGAAAACACCATGGCCCATAATTGTTTCAATCTACATGAATTAAATCAAGATAATCTATGTGTATGACTTAAAATTACTTATAATAAAGCCTAAAAGCCATAAAAGAAACACAATTATTGCGATACATAAATAACTACCTGTAACTTCTTGACTGCTTTCACATTGCTCTGCAGACTCGATCAGACGACTCAGATGAAATGACTGGGTCAGGTTTTTGGCTTCTCCAATTACTTTGTGTTTAAGAGAAGATCCCCACTTCTCCAGAAGCTTTGCTGAAGTCTCTACTCCAAACAGCAACTCAAAGTCTTGAAGCACCTAATGTTTTATATAGATTAAAACAGAAATGTCATGTCACATCAGCAGATTAAAATCCATTTTAAACCACCATCAGTTGGTGCAGCACATACCAGGCCTTTTGTGTCAAGGAACCTAGGGAATATATTGAAAACAGATGACGACTTTTCAGGATTGCGGATCAGTTCCTGGCGATACTGGAAAGTAGATTTCATCTTTGCAGCCACTTGCTCCAGATCAGAACAGTGTTTTAGAAATGAAATGGCTTCCTGGCAGCTATCTCCCTCTAGCTGTATCTCCGTTGTCAAAAACGCTCTTTTAGTGATAGGGCCCCTACTCTCAGAGATGCCTTGTGGAATGCTGGTCCTACTGACTTGACTGTTGCGCTGAACCGTTTTCAGTCTCCAGGCTATGTATCCAGAGTTACTATCTGGATCATAAAAATGTTCCTGCAATAAAAAAACAAGATGTTTTAGTTAAATTAAAAAGACACTATTTATTTTTTTAGGGAAAATAAACAACAACTCACATAGCCTCTTTTGGAGTAGGGATCTTCGAGGGAGGGGAACAGAGTCACTATTCCAA
Source organism: Danio rerio (assembly GCF_052040795.2). NCBI lineage: Eukaryota > Metazoa > Chordata > Actinopteri > Cypriniformes > Danionidae > Danio > Danio rerio. Next base: position 55,498,390 of record NC_141024.2, read on the forward strand.
CAGCATATTTAATTCGTATTTCTTTTGGTGGAATGTTCCTACGAAGATAAATAAAATTATAGTGTGTAATATGTATTAAACTGTGTACTTTATTAACAAGCAATACAGACTTATGCTGTGTACAAACTCACATAGTACACATACTACCATATGAAACAGTATGTAAGCAGAGTACCATTTCCAAAAACAAAGTATTAATAGGACACTGAGTGAGAAGTATTTAGATAAATTACCGTCACAAAGATTCTGAAATGCACATATGCACACTTTACTATCCCATGATGAGGTAGTGAAGTGATGCAACAGTTTTGCTGCACAAGGTAACACACTTTGTACAACTGATTTTCATTTATACCCCACATATTAACAATCATTTACCCAGACTTTACTTCTATCGAACCTGCAAGACTTTTTTTATGAACACAAAAAGATAATTTGAAGAAAGTTGAAAACCTGTAACCATTCACTTCCATAGTATTTGCATTTGCTACTAACAAAGTCAATGGTTACAAGTTTTCAGCTTTCTTCAAAATATCTTATTTTGTGTTCAACTGAATAAAGAAAGCCATAAGGGTCTGAAACTATTTAAGGGTGAGCAAATAGCAAGTAAATTTTCAGTTTTAGTTTAAATGTCCATTTAATATGCAAAATTGGACTCAAGTTTCTAGACAGTTCAAAGATTTTGATTTGAATGTTCAAGTCTGTTTAAAAGGGATGGGTCCCCCAAAATTTAGATTTCCTCTATTTACTCATCCTCAAGTTCTTTGAAACCATTGAGTTTATTTTTTCTAGTGAACACAAATTAGTGGTTTTAATAAATTATTTTAGAACTCTGTAACCATTGATTTCCTTAGCACAATCAATGGTTACATGTTCATTCATTCATTTTCTTTTCGGCTTAGCCCCTTTATTAATCTGGTGTCGCCACAGCGGAATGAACCACCAAATTATCCAGCATATGTTTTACGCAGCGGATGCCCTTCTAGCTGCAACCCATCAGTGGGAAAATGGTTACATGTTTACAACATTATTCAAATATCTTCTTTTGTGTTCAGCAGAAAGAAAAAAACAAGTAAATGGTGAGTAAATGATGACAAAATTTTCAGTTTTGGGTGAACTATCCCTTTAATTGGGATGACAATGCATTGTAAAAACAGCTTATATTTATATACTTTACCCATGTTTTTCAATCATGTCTCCAACTACAGCATTCACAAGAATTCGCCTTGTAGAATCTGTGATTTTCCCAGTTGCTCTGTACTCCTGAAAAATCTTCTCCCCTGCACTTTTTTTCCCCAATACATCTTTTACAAGCTTAAAAACAAAGATAAATTGATCAAATCATGTCATAAGGCAACATTTATATAGGTTTTAATCATGTAATCTACCTCCTTGGCCTCAGTAAATTGGTCGTCAGTTCGAGGTCTTTTTGTTGAGAGAACAGAAACACAGCTGTCTGTTGGTGACACCGTTTTCATTTCATTTGAAAATTGAGAGGGTGGTGGGGCAGTAGAATCTAACAAGAAAATTAAATGTTACAAATACATAACTATTTAAAACACACATATTTGCATTTGCAGCCTTGCAAACCTTCTGTAGCCATAGAATCAACAATTGTCCAAAGTGTGTTAGGCTTTTGTTCCATAATATCAGCAAAAACATCTTCATCCACTTCAGTTCCGGTCTCGTCTGCCAAATAAATGGTATGATCTGGAGATATACCAAATTTCTCCTTGACTACACAAAATGGCATAAAATAAATAATATAATTAGGTGAATAGAAAAACAAATATTTAAATAAATTACAATTTTCCATCAGTTGTTTCATAATATCTGTTTCTAAACGTGTTTTAGGCTAAACTAATATATAGAGACATTAGCCAAAAAACAAAAAAAAATGCCAGGTATCAAAAAAAATTGTATGAAAACTTACCTTCCCGTATAAGGGCATCATATTCCAATACTGGAAGCTTCATGTATCTCTTACGAGCTTGATACTGTACTTTAAACAGCATTCTGTTGATCATCTGGTTAGAAATAAAAGATATGATTATAATAGAGTTTGGGTAATAAACACTAACAAACAAAAAAAGAAAAACATTTACATAAATAAATATCAATGTTCTTCAAAATTCTAAGTCTGGTTTACCACATTTCTTTAATGACATGTAAAAGTAGACATCCAACTTTGCACAATATGGAGAGTTTAACATTCTGTGGATTCTTGCAATAGTTGGACAAGTCACAAAAAACATTAGATTCAAATCTTTGCACAAAACCGGTCTTAATGCAGGATTTTAACTCGAAATATAAAAAAAACATTAGTACATTTTTCCTTCAAACGTCGATGAAAAATAATATTAGTAAATAGTAACATTACACTTTTCCAGGAGAAAGATGATAAAACGAATATTAGAATATATTATCAGTAACATTTGCAGTATTAATAAAACATTTACCACAGCAGCAGACGTCATACACTAAATTGCTATCCTTAATGTAAAACGGTATAACTTAAAGTTAAGCTAATGATTTTGTTTTCAAGCAAAAATGGAAAGGAAAAACTTGATTCTACTTGCTTCATGCATAGTTCGTTATTTTTCCAGCGTGACACGCAAGGCGTCGAGTCTCCGTTTGAAAAAAGGAACACTAAATCAGTGTACATTAACCCGCCTTAAAATCTTTCAAAATTATATGCACTAACTTAGCTGACGGCAAACGTAAAAGAAATGCTGTTAACGGTATACATGTAAGGATACGAATTCATTCTCCACATTCCCAATCAGAATCACTTACAGACATCGTGTACCATGTGTAAAATGCTCAATAGCACATAATTTGCGACGTTAAATAATAAATTGGATTGCATTGGTTGATTCAATCACATTTAAAATAAGTTTCAACAACATACCCATACCATTTACGCACAAACGAATAAACAGACGGTAAAAATTTAGATTTTAAGCATGTGTAAAGATAGGAAAGCTGTCTAAAACTAAATTTATGAGTGACATTTTATGAGGCATTCGCAGTAACGTTAAAGGCAGAAAGCGTAACGTTACACTCTGCAATACTCTCTTTGTTAAAATAAAATTACTACGTTATAATTTCGATAACACGTACAAAACAACTCACCTGTTTTGGCATTAAATGAGCGGAAAACTTGCTGCTTTTTTTTTTTTTTTATTGTAGTACACTGTTAAAAATTGTCCCGTTAAAAAACAGTAAAATACTGGCAGCTGCAGTTGCCAGCAATGTACTGTTATTTTACAGTATGTTGCTGTAAAAATACATGGACTACATTGATTTACACAATACTCAAGTGAACTCATTTTGCTCACTGAAAGCAACTGCCTCAACTTGGTCAACTGCTGAATGAGTTTATGAAGTAATGTGCTATATATGCTTAGAAGCATACTTATAATGATAACTTATTTTAGTTAATTAGAAAAGTTCGGTTTAATTCTAATGTCTTATTTTTCACAACAGCACACATACATGTAAATCTGGAATCACCAGAGAGATTCTGACTGCATCAGCAACTAAACAGCCGCTATTTTTAAATAGAGAAACATGCAGAATAACATCAGCAGTTCATTGTTCATCTTTAACTCATACACTGGCTCTACTCTCCTCCACAACGGTGACAGACAGAAGAAATTAGCTTCAGGTTTTACAGTAAAATACTGTTTTTTCCTTGATTTAACAGTAATCTACTGGCAGCTGTGGTTGCCAGCAATCTACTGTTTTTTTACAGTCTACTTCCGTAGTGTAAATTAACAGTATATTACTGTTAAAATACATTTTTACACTGTGTTTTTACCTCTCACACCTTTAACCCTTTAAACCCCAGAGCATATACTTCAGTTTTAATTGAAGTGTCCACACTACTGAGTGTTCAAGAAACATGTAGCAAAGCTGAAGTAAATTCATTAATTAACTGACTAATTAAATGATAATTGAGGATTAACAATGAACAAATGAAGAAATACTGAAGGGAGAGAACAAGAACAGAACATACAAAACTTTAGTCACAGCTTTATAATGAAATAACCTGAAGAACAACAAATGATTAAATCATTTAAATGATCAGCGGATGATTAAACAACTCTACAAACATCATCACCAGCTACACTTATTACTTAATACATGTATTTTTGTATAACATCTACTAAAGTTCTTCTTGAGAAAAAGTTAAAGTTTTACGTCACCATCATGGAGAACAGAGTTTGCTTTAGTTGGGCTCTTAGCCCTGTCATATTTAACATTTATATATCGTGGCTGCTGCAATTGTTAAGAACTTTGTTTGAAAAGCTCCTTTGTTGTGGCAAGCCAGCCAAAAGCCTAAATAAGATCTGGTGATGTTCATGTTGCTATTAAATGGCAGAGACTGTTCTCATTTAGTATAATAAAATTTACTGCTCCTATTCAATGTAAATCTATTGTTTTACATTATATGTATATATATATATATATATATATATATATATATATATATGGCAATGATTTCTGGAAGTTTTTAAGAATATCTTGGACAATAACACTGCTCTATGGTGTAAACCGCACTCAAAGAGACATCAATAATCAGCATATGAACCTCAATAATGGTGAAAACAAATTTAACAAAATTAACAGTTTAACTCACAAACAGGCAACTGAAAGTCTAAACATAAACAACAGCAGAATCAAACACAAATAAAGAAAACTGTAAGACCATTATACAAAATTTATTTATACCGCAATGCATGCTGGGATATTTGTACCGTGCCACTCCCAGCATGCATTGCAGCATGAAACATTTGAGATGTTACCATTGTTGAGATACAAGGTCAGATTCATGAGGTCTGAGTGTGTATTTGTCATAACTGAACTGTTTTTGTATGTTATTTCTTAACTGTTAAGTAATTACGGAGGTATCTTTTCTGTTTACACTTCTTATTAATTAAATTAATACCTGCAATTAGGCATAAAATCTATTGAATGTGGCCCTTCTTCCAGATTTATAACAAAACATTTATCAGAATTAATTTCAGATAAATAGATTTCTCTATTTATTGACTTCCCAACTTTATTGCTATAGTACAAACGTTTTGTAAACTCTGTATTACAGCAGTTGGAGTGTCCTCTTAAAAGAGTTCAAGGGTGAAGAACCCAACTAAATCAGCCCTTCACTCCATTACGGTGACACAAAAAACACCTTAATTTCTGTTGGATCTCAATGAGAATAGTATGGAAGTCAAATCAGTCAGTAATAAGTGTGTGTCTGCTGTTGTTTGTGGAGTTGTTTAATGATCCTCTGCTGAGACTGAAGCTGTTTTATTTTATTTGATTTTATTTTATGCTGTAACTCAAGTTACTGTTTGTGTTTCTTCTTTATTTTCTTCAGTAATTGTGATTATTAACAGCAGGTGTTCATCAGTGTCTGAATTCACTCATTAGTGTTCATTAAAACTGTCAGGTGAACTATATTAGTTAACTAGTGTATGAAATAGTGAACAAGGACACAAAGCGTGATTTCAAACACAGACTTCAAAACATCGAATCTGAACTCTGTTAGCTCACAGTTTTCTGCAGTTGGTTACTTTCTCGAAAACAAAAATGTTACCCAGAAAGCACTGTTTTTAACAGAATATTACTGTTTTAGTGAAAAAACATTATTTTACCGTAGAATCTGACCGTTTTTTAACAGCAATTTTTTACAGTGTATTTACAAACATAGTACAATAGAATACATCTCACAACAGTTATGAACATAATAAAAATAAATAAAATAAAATGAAATAAATTCTTTCATTTATACAATGCATAAACATGCCAGGGGTAGAACAAAGAATAGGTAAGATAATGATAATCATATAAAAAAAAAAACTTATTCAATCAAATGAAATTTACATAATGCCTCATATGTTTTTTTAGCTTTTCTGTTTTTTATGTTACATAATGTAGTACCATATTGTTTAATCTCCTTTATAAAATGAACACAATTTGGCTTAGCTTTGGCCCATTTCTTGACATGGATATGGTATTTTCCAAGTAATATTATTAGTTGTATAAGAAAACATGTTTTGGAGTCAATTCCATCTTGTACAAAAGCAAGTATGACATCATATAACCCAATTTGTATTAGTGTACCAAATGTCCTTGAAATAAAGTTAGAAACATCAATCCAAAATAATCTTGAGTATACACATTGAAAAAAAAGATGAGTAACAGATTCTTTAATAATTCCACAAAAATCGCAAAAGTTTTCTCTATCAACTCCAAATCGTTCAAATAATTCTTTTACAGGATAAATTCTGTGTAAAATTTTAAATGATACCTGTCTTACTTTATTACTTATAAAGAACTTATTTGTAAGTAACCATACTTTTTTCCACTCAATACTTCCAAATTTTGATGACCAGAAGACTGTTGAAGATGGTATTTGATTCTTTTTTAATACATTTCTAATATATTTATTACTACATTTATTTTTAAGAATGTTAATATCACCAATATATAATACATCATCACTTGTCTTTGGCTGTTGGTCCACATTGTATATTGAATTACGTAACAGTGATACAACTTTATTTGGTATTGCATCAAAAATAACAGCATAGTCTTTTGGTTTTACAGGAACTTTAAATTTTTTAAGGAATTCCGAGTATGAATAAAGCAATCCATGTTCGTCAAGTAATTGACTGACTGTACATATTCCATTGTCATACCATGATTGAATAAATATAGATTTCCTTTTGTACAAGATATCTTTATTATTCCACAGAAAATACCGATGAGGTGTAAAATTATGTTTATAGACCAACTGCCAAGCCAACAATGCCTGCTTATGAAAACTTGCCAATTTAATAGGGATTTTATCAATAGAGAAATTACATTTTAAAAGAAAATTTATGCCACCCAAAGAGTTAAATATAAAATTTGGAAAGATATGCCACAAAGTTTCTTTATTTTTAATGTATTCAATTATCCATTTTATCTTAAATACCTCATTGAGATCTGTAAAATTTAACACTTCAAGGCCTCCAAAGTCTTTGCTGTTATTTAAAATATCTTTTTTTAAATAGTGAGCCTTTTTACGCCAAATAAAATCATAAAGAATTTTATCCAATTCCTTAACAACATTTTTCGAAGTTTCCATTGACAATAATATATATACAGACCTTGAAATTCCTTCTGCTTTAGACAGCAACACACGACCATATAAGGACAGATCTCTCATTAACCACATATTATATCTGTTTTTGATCTTTTCAATGGTGGGCTTAAAATTTAATTCATTTCTTTGTTTCAAATCCTTGCTTATTATTACACCGAGGTATGTAACAGTGTCTTTTATTGGAATACCACTAACTTCTTTTAAGGGACAGTCTTTAAGAGCAAATAAAATAGATTTACTCTTATTCATCCTTAATCCAGAGACCTCAGAAAATTCCTCAATACAATTAATAACACTCTTCACTTCTTTACTATTTTTTACAAAAATTGTAGTGTCATCAGCTAATTGACTGAGTTTTATTTCTTTGTCAAACACTGAAATTCCTTGAAAATCAGCTTTTTTAATATGAGTAGCCATTACTTGTGCAACTAATAAAAAAAGAAAAGGCGATATAGGGCAACCTTGCCTTATCCCACGGCTCATTTTAAATCTTGGACAAGTCCCATGAGATAATTGGACTGAGCTATTACAACCATTATAAAGAGTTTGAATTGCATTTTGAAAAAAAATGCCAAAGCCAAAAAATTCAATAACTTTGAATATAAAAGAGTGTTCAATAGTATCAAACGCTTTATAAAAGTCGATAAATAATATTAAACTGTCCTCTAGTATAAAATGGTTATAGTCAATTAGGTCAAGAATTAATCTAATGTTATTTCCAATAAACCGTCCCTTCAGAAAGCCTGATTGTTCTTGATCAATTATCATATTTAAAGATTTTTTAATTCTTTTGGCCAATATCAGAGAGTAAATTTTTGTATCATTGTTTAGCAAACTAATTGGTCTCCAATTTTCCAAGTACAATTTGTCTTTATTAGATTTTGGTATTACTGTAATTACTCCTTGTTTTAGTGAAGCTGGAAGCTCTCCAATTATAACTGATTCTTTATAAACAGCAAGTAAAAAAGGTGCAAGAATATTATCAAAAGTTTTATAAAATTCCCCTGTCAACCCATCACTTCCAGGAGATTTATTTTCTTTAAGGCTCTTTATACAATCTATTACTTCTACTAAATTGAAATCTTCATCACATGAATTTCTAAAATTAAAGTCAATTTTATTACTATTTTCTGATAAACTGCTAAGGAAAAGTTCTATATTAGTGGGTTGATTAAAGGAACTATATAATTTACTATAAAATTGAGATACATAGTTAGAAATCTCCTTAGGATTTTCATTGATAGAATTATTTATTATTAATTTATTAACAGATGAAATTTCCCGATTCCTTTTTTCTAAGCTAAAAAAATATTTAGTATTCTTTTCTCCGGCTTCCATCCATTGTTTTCTTGACCTAACAAATGCACCTTTTGCTTTTTCTTCATAAATATTGTCTAGATCGTTCTGCAATGTTGTAAGTTTTAATACATCATTGCTTGACATATCTTGGTTACTTCTGCACATAATAGAATAAATGTCACTAATTATCTTGTTTTCGTTTTCTTTTTTCCTCTTTGCAATAGACTTTCCATAGGATATAGCGAGTTTTCTTATTTCAAATTTAGTTTGTTCCCAGTATTTTCCATACATTTGGGTCATACATGCCTGTTTCCAATATTTAATAATTAAGGTTTTAATTTGAGCTTCAAACTCTTTACATTTCAGCAAATTATTATTTAATTTCCAGTATCCCCTCTTAACCCTGTCTGACTGATGGCCTGAAATACAAATTTTTATTGATATGCCCTTGTGATCAGTTAAAACAGATGGTTCAATATTCACATATTCTACTTTTTCTTTCATACTTTCTGATATAAGCCAAAAGTCAATACGCGATTGGAGAGATCCATCCCTATTAGACCAAGTATATGCTAAGGAATTTGTATTCTTATACCTCCAAATGTCAACTATATTTAACCTTAAACATACGTTGCTTAATTCATTTGCACTATAGTCAACTTTCGGGGGCAATCTATCTTGTTGTCCATCAAAAATAGTGTTAAAGTCACCACCCCAAATAACTTCAGCTGAAGGGAATTTTAATTGCAAGTTATTAATATGACCTTCAATATCTTGAAAAATTAATCCATTTATTTTTTTATTGTTGGTGGCATAAATATTTACAATAATAAATTGTACCTGGTTTATTTCAACAAGTAGAATGACCCAGCGGCCATTATCATCCGATTTTTGAGTTATTGTCTTCCCTAAAAACTTATCTTTTAAAATAGCGACACCTGCTGATCTATTTGAAGCGCCAAAAGAAAACCAAATGTCACAACCCCATTGACTCTTCCAAAAAGACACATCTTCTTTGCAGGCATGAGTTTCTTGAATAAAGCAAAAGTCAGCCTTTTTACTTTTACAAAACAGAAACAAAGCCTTTCTTTTTAGCAAATCTCGTATACCCCTGGCATTAACAGAAAATATTGTTATTGACATAACTCAAAAAAATATACAATCCTTAATTATAAAAAAAAACAATCAAGTGAACAAGTGAACAACAACCGAATAAGGTTTAAGAGTGTTGAGAGTGTATAACGGGTAAAAAATTCCCTCCGTCTTTGAAAAATCAGTCACGTTAACTTAGTCCTGAAATCCTTTTCGCTTTGATTAAAAAAAAAAATAGATAAATGACCTCCTTTGTTTTTTTGTTTTTTTTCTGTGTACCACAAAACAAAGTAACTATTTTTTATGGAAAATATGTTATTGAAATTATCAGTAACAAATATGTATACATTTAAAGAGTGAAAGGAAAATAAATTATATATATTTTAAAGAGGTCACATCATTAACAAAATTACAATGTAGCTAGAACTTTTTGTGTTACAAAAAAATCAGTGTCTAAAACCTATATTTAGAGCAATTTATATCTTAATTTCTTTACCATCAACTATTGCCTTGATTCCAACAAAGAAGGCCTTTTTTCCCTCTTTCCTGGCTTTGTCGATTGACGGCCAAAGGAGATTCCGCGTAGCCCTGTCTTTGATCGTGAAGTCTTCTTTGAAGTACATCTTGTTCTTCTTGAGAAAGTCATTTCCCTTGGCTCCTTTCCATGTGAGGTCTCGCGCTGTTCTGGAAGTGAATCTTATTATCACTGGCCTTGGTTTCTTTCCTTTGCCGCCGTCTGCACTGGATCTTCCAACTCGATGAGCAATGTCCACATTACTTGCTACAAAGTCACGCTCTTGCTCGACGACCACCTCTTTGCAAATTTCCATTATTCGCGCCTTGACATTCTCATCTGGACGCTCAGGCATCCCTTCCAAACGAAGATTCCATCTCCGGCCGTAACGATCCTGCTCATTCATTCTGTCCTCCAATTCTGAGATGCGCTTCAGATTAGCTTCATTCTTGTTTTTTAACTCTTCGTTCTCCTTCCGAATGTCGAATATTTCTGAATGCACCGCCTCTAGGGCATCTTTCAATAAGTTGATGCTATTCGAATTTTCTTTAACCATGTCTTTTATTTCTTCAGATGATTGTCGAATTATTTGAATGATACTTTGCTGTACCTGGCTTAATGTGAGGTCATCCGTTGCATCACCTTTTGCCACCCTTTTCGTTGGAGGTGCTTTTGATGGGGTATTCGGAGCAGAATCATTTTCTTCTCCTTCTTTGCCGTGACAACTATATGAATGAGTTTCACTAATGAGCCTTTTTTCCGTCGATCGCTGAAGTTCAATGTCCATCTTTACGGAGTCAGACGAGTCCATGGTAACTTTCAGGAGTTTTCAATACGAGTAAAAAAAATATGTAAATATGACTACTTAACTGTAACACGTTCTAACCACTGATATAAAACTTAAATATAAAGTGTGACTGATTAATTACATCGAAATCTGTAAGATACCCGCTTTTATTTTCAGAGCCAAAGCATGTGCGTCTAATCAAGCCGCCATCTTGCGCCGCCCCGGAAAACTTGCTGCTGCCATCGCTCCGCTCCGTGTTGATGACTCACGAGGGGGTCCTGTATGTAAAATATACACTGAAGTGGTGTAGAATCCCGCGCCAAAAATCATTTAAAATGATTCGTGACATTAAGGTTTTACAAAAGTATTTAGGACAATTTGTGTAATTAACAAGTAGCCCAGGCGTATATATAACATTACAAATAAAAAAACTGAAGTTTGTGCTATTAAATGAGGAAAATGACGTACCTCAACACCTATGGCTTTGTGTGGCTGATGCTGTAATGACGGGTATAGTCCCACAATCCCGGAAAGTTGCTAAACCGGCTTCTTAATTCTAAAATGTAAAAAATCCGACTCGCGTGTCTTTCGATTGCTTTTATGTCAAGTTTCCGGCAGGAAACTGTCCAGCAGGAGCAGCCATTAATGAAAAGTTTATCGTCAAATGCGGACCGTATTGACTCAGTCACCTCAAGTTCCCGTATGTGCAATTAACACCGATGAGGAGTATGGAAAGGCAACACCAATAATACACACTGTTAAAGTCACAACTTAACCCACATCAGCGTTAAAAACAGTATATGTACACTTAGATTTTAACACTAAAACACTACATGAGCTTACACCAGAAATTCAACACCTCACAATTTGCTGTGTAATTAAAACATTTCGGGAGCCGCGACGTCACTCAGCGCCCCATTTCCTCTAAAATGCACAAAACAGGTGACATTCTTTAGTGCTGGATTTGTGCTGGTTTATGCCATTAAAATAAACACTTTATCTGTTTGTATTGTTTAGATATTGCCTAATCAAAACACTTTGGGAGCCGCGACGTAACTCTATATTGCACAAAACAGGTGTCATTCAATTGTGCTGGTTGTGCCGTTAATAAACACTTAATCTGTTTTCCTTGTTTGGATTTAACCAAAATATTTGGTCAGATTTGTGCTGGTTTGTGCCATGAAAAGGAACAACAGATATTTATATTTGTGCACAAATATGTTACTTTCGTTTGCTCACAAATTGTGCTCTTTTGTGCTGCAAAAATATTATTTGTAAAAAAATAATATCAGATCATTAAGAGGTCTCTCCACCCCAGTTGCTACATATTTACTAAAATAGTCTCGTTATGTGCGTTTCATTTGTGCTGGATTGTACCTGAAAGTTTTGTTAGTGTTGCTTCTTTTATTAAAATATTGAATGAAAGATAATGATATCAGCTACCCGCATATTTTAAAATATTTAAATTTGTTTGGGCTGATAGAAATTTTGTTTAAGATGCTTTATTTTTTTAGATAGCCTAGGCCAAGGTTATTCTGAGATCTTTTTATTATTAGAAAAAGCATGAAGGATGCGAACATCATTTTGACAGATTTAATCCAAGTAAAAGGGCTTGGCCAATATAAAGATAATTGGCTACAACCCTGCTTTACTTATCTACTTCGTTTTAGTCTCATATGAGTAGCCAGCATGCTTAACAATAGAGGAAAAAAAAAAAAAAAAAATATATATATATATATATATATATATATATATATATATATATATATATATATATATATATATAAAATCTTTATTAATTTTATTTATTAATTTTATAAAAATGTATTAATATAAATTTTTTTACCTGTTTAACCATGCTGCGATTTTCTCTTAAATACTCTTATCATCTGGTCGTCCATATTAGGCTGCTTTCGTATTTAAACTAGCAGCCTAAACTTTTCTGTTGTGGTAGGTAGGCCTACCACTTATAAGTAAAGCAGATTTAGTGGACTTATTTAGTCAATATTTATTTTATGGGGAAAAATAGATTATAACAGGCGCAAACACAGGCTATGCGTTTTTTACAGATAAGTTTTGGTTTTCGTGATTGTGTTGTTTGTCATACGGTAAAAGAACAATGTCCAAACGGCAATAAAATAACAATAAATTATTGATTAATTAATTACAATTAATAATAATAATAACAATAACAACAATCATATAAAATATTTACATTCACTTAATTGGTAAACACTGCATTTTTATCACGGGCTGTAGGATGTTATTTTGACCATTTTGATTTGGTTTAATAAAAGATAAACATGTAATATTTTGTTATATTTTAGTTATCCTTAGTTATCTTCTTATTATTGTCATTATTATTAATATTATTATATTTATTTTATATTTAATAACTTGTAGACTCTTTAAACAATGAGGAAATAACTAAACTTTTTTAATTCAAGGCCCAGACAGCTTGTTTTATAATTTAATGCCGGCTATAGGTTACCACCTGAAGGACGGTTATACGGCGTGTTGTGATGTCGGCCGTCACCGGAGAAAATTAATTTAAACTTTAAAACTTTAGTTTTTTGGACTTTTGTTTGAAAGCTTTAGTGGCACTGTAGCTGTCCAAGGTACTGTTGTATAATTTAAATTATAGCCTATATATGCACCAATAAACAAATCGAATGAATGAATGAATGAATGAATGAATATAGATTCTTAAATGTTGATATTGTTTTTTGCTAATAAAAAATAAATATTAAACAAAAATTTCTTAAAAATAAAATGAGCACTTTTCAATATTTATACAATTCAGTTAAATATAAGCTGGACATTTTTGGGGACATGTAATTTATCTGTGATCTTTAATATATACTGGGTAGCTATATTTTCTAAAATCTCAACCAGGAATTGCTTTAATATGAATATGCTTTACATCCTGATATGCTGTTGTTTCATTTTCATTCTTATTTCACTTGAAAAAATCGGTACTTAGTGTTTGAATACTAAAATAAATAACAGCCATTGTTTAAATGGTTATTTTACCAACAAAATGTATATTTTATATTTTTATCAACTTTTGATATAAAACCTGTGTGTAATTTATTGATTGTTAAAAATGAAATAATTTAAGTGCTATATTTTTTATTAGTGCAAGTGCTTGCTTACTTTGCCCAAGGCCTCTCAAAAAATATTTCTGGCACTATAATACAAATGTATTATTGTTTTTTTTATCATTGTTTATTTTTGCTTAATGTATGAAATTTTTAATAAATTTATTTCCCCTCCAATCATTTTCATTCATCACGTTAAATTTTGGTAATTTTCCCTCCAAATAAAATTGATTTGCTGTCTTACCTGGTTTAGCACGGAATGTGAGCCTAACAGCTCAGCATAAAAAAAGGTCCGAACGATTGGAAAAGCGGCTTTTAAAGAGACAAACTATATACGAAATTTCTTTCAAAAAGATATTTTTTCCAAGAAAAATATACGAATTATATTTTAGTTTAAGGCCAACTGTGCGGGTGGATGATTTTCAGTCAGTGGAAAGTAGGCCTATGAATTTAATATGCCTCATATTGTATCACAATCTTCTGTCATATATCACAATCTTCTGTCATATATCACAATCTTCTGTCATATATTTGCAATTTTTTTAATGTCATAACACAAATGAGACTATTTTAGTAAATATGTAGCAACTGGGGTGGAGAGACCTCTTAATGATCTGATATTATTTTTTTACAAATAATATTTTTGCAGCACAAACGAGCAATTAAACGAAAGTAACATATTTGTGCACAAATATAAATAGGTCTATCTGTTGTTCATTTTCATGGCACAAACCAGCACAAATCTAACCAAATATTCTAATTAAATCCAAACAAGGAAAACAGATTAAGTGTTTATTAACGGCACAACCAGCACAATTGAATGACACCTGTTTTGTGCAATATAGAGTTACGTCGCGGCTCCCAAAGTGTTTTGATTAGGCAATATCTAAACAATACAAACAGATAAAGTGTTTATTTTAATGGCATAAACCAGCACAAATCCAGCACTAAAGAATGTCACCTGTTTTGTGCATTTTAGAGGAAATGGGGCGCTGAGTGACGTCGCGGCTCCCGAAATGTTTTAATTAGTCAATATCTAATCAATAAACATGGATAAAGTGTTAATTGTTACGGCACAAACCAGCACAAATCCAGCACTAGAGTTAAAAAAACACAGATTAGCTTACCTGACTAGTGGTCGCAGCAGAATAATAAATCAAGGCTCAACAGTGTAGTGTTCCTCCTTGTGCTTCAAGCGAGTATACGACCCGTTCATCAGTGGCTTCTTGAAAATAGCCTCTAATGGTTTATGGTCAGATTGAACATTCACACTGTGTCCATAAACATACTGATGGAACTTTTTGGTCGAGAAAACTATCGCCAGCAGCTCCTTTTCAATCTGGGCATAGTTCTTTTCTGTATCTGTTAATGCCCGAGATGCATATGCTATTGGCTGCCCCTCCTGCAGCAGACATGATCCTAAGCCATCTTTGGATGCGTCTGTCTGTATGGTGACTGCTGTGTTGGGGTCATAGTACCTGAGAACTGGTGTGTTGGTTAGTGCTGTCTTGAGTGCAGACAGGGCCTCGTCATGTTCTGGTTGCCACTGGAATACAATGTCCTTTCTTAACAGCTGTCTAAGAGGGGCCGTCAGTGTTGCCTCACCTCTGATAAATGGTGCGAGATATCGAATCATGCCCAAAAGACGCTGCAGTGCTTGTCTGTCCTCAGGTGCTGGCATGCTTACTACTGCCTGTATCTTGCCATCATCTGCTTTTACACCTTGTGGTGTTATCACGTGGCCCATGAAATGTACATTGTTCACCTTGAACTGGATCTTGTCGGGGTTGAATTTCACGTTGTGTTGTTCTGCTCTCTGCATAATTTCAGCAACAATGACATCATGTTCTTGTTCTGTGGCAGCAGCAACAATCATATCATCTGCTACAATGTGTACACCTTCTATGTCTCCAAACACTTCATTGTTGTACTGCTGGAAAACTTCACTAGCAGATTTGACACCAAACGGCAGTCGTTTGAATCTATATCTACCCCATGGCGTGTTAAACGTGCATAGTAGTGAAGATTCTTTATCAAGTGTGACTTGCCAGTAGCCGTCCTTTTCATCAAAAATGGAGAAAATTGTCTTTCCTGAAAGCCTACACAGAACATCTTCAGTAGTTGGAATGGAGAAATGTTGACGAAGGATAGCTTTATTAAGGTCACGAGGATCCAGGCACACTCGTAATGACCCATTCTTTTTTTCAGTTATAACAAGGCTGTTGACCCAAGGAGTGGGCTGGGTGACTGGTGCTATAACATCTGCTTGCAACAGCTGATCTAGTGTATCCTTTAGTTTGCCCAGCACTGCTAAGGGAATTTTTCTACAGCCATATATGACTGGGATTGCTTCCGGATCAACATGAATGTGGTGTTCACCCGGAAACTGACCAAGCCCTTCAAAGACTGTTGGATGTTGTGCAATCAGCTCCTCTTTGGAGGTATAATGCTTAATTACAACAGTCTCAACTCTTTTCAGCAGTTGCATCCTTTCACATGCTTCCTTACCAAGTATTGGAATGGATGAGTGTCTGGTGATGTAAAAGGGTAAGCATGCTTGCACTTTGGGTGTGACACACTGAAGGTTGGCCACACCTTCCGGCTTTAATTTTGTTCCACCATAGGCCACAAGCATAGTTGAAGTTGGTTGCAACATCGCTGTTTTGTGCAGAGATTGAAAAATGTTCAGAGGTATTATGTTGGCTTCAGCCCCAGAGTCCAGTTTGAACTTCACTGTCACATTTCCAATGTTTACATCTGTGTGCCATGCGTTCTGTACTGATCCACTTGTCTGATTTAGTTCCACTGATCCAATGAATAATGAGTCAACCATGACATTTCTATTGTGTTTAGGCTTTGTGTCTTTTTGTTGAGACATGCACACTGAGGCAAAGTGGTTGGATTTGCCACAAGCATGACATGTTGCGCCATAGGCCGGACACTGTCGTGGAAGGTGAGATTTTCCACACTTTTTGCAAGTGAATGTTACTGTTTTTTGCTGTTGAAATGACTTTCTTTCAAATATTTTGTTCTGTTTTACATCTTTTGTCTTCTTCTTAATGGCGTGAACAGTTTTACTCTGCTCCCCCATTGCTTGAATCTGTGTTTTTGCTGCCTCTGCCGCTCTGCATATGTCCACAGTTTTTTCAAGGGTCAAGTTTGTTTCTCTTAGTAGCCTCTCCTTTAAACGCTGATCACTGATACTGAACACAATCTTGTCTCTTATCATGTCAGATTCTGTTGAGCCAAACTCACAGTCCTTACTCTTTTGTTTTAGTTCTGTGACATACTTATCGATGTTAATCGCATCAAGCATGGGGTAAGCCCAGAACTGGTGCCTTTCGAAAACAATGTTCTTTCTTGGTAAGCAATACTTCTCCATTGCAGTTACTATATCTTGCATTGTTTCATTTTCCCCTTCTAGCTCAACAGACAGTGAGTTATATACTTCTAATGCCTCCTCTCCTAAAGCATGAAGCAGAATGGCAATCTTTACCTTTTCAGTTTTTGAGTCTGATCCTGTAGCAGTCATATAAATGTTGAACCGCTGTATCCATCTTCTCCAGTTTTCACCTGTATTGCCAGACAGGACTAATGGAGGTGGTAATCTGAACTGATCCATGTTTGTTTTTCACTATGGCAGACTTACTTTAGTCAGGATGAGTTCACGTTCTTCATCAATTTGCTGTCAACTGCAGGCTTGAGTCCGTAAAACAACTCTCTTCTGACACCATGTAGTGTTTCCTCCTTGTGCTGTGTGTTATATAGACAGCTTACACGGAGAGGTATAATTCAGAAACACATTTATTAAGGGCATATAACAGTACACCACAAACAGGTAGCATCTCACATCTTGTGCTTTATTCTTCTGTCACGATATATTACAGAAAATAACTTAATCCGAGCATCAGAGAAAAAGAAAGTCCCGCGCTCTTGCGCTTGTTACAGAAAGTTCACACCACACAAACACACACATAGACGCACACACAGACGCTGTTAAAGGAGCCGCACCCCTTTTTCACTCGTTAGTTACAGACACTTGTCAGATGTTATTTTAGAGAGCGGGCGCGAGGTTGACTTCATGTTTACACAGCAGAAAAGCGTGTGCTTTTACGGGCGTGACGTGGAGCCGATCCGCCAATAGCAGCACATTATGTCGATGACCAATCAGAGTCACTTAAGGGCGGGCCTTTTAGAGGAACTAGGAAATATGACAGTCGTTTTCATGTTAGCTGAGTAGCTGTGTATAATCAAAGTGAGATATATGAAAAAATTACGCGATTTCCGTCAAGTGAAACATAAGCACACATTGCTTTGCATCTTATAAACACAACCAAGCCTTAAAATTACATTCTGGACCACCCCTTTAAATGTATGTCAAAATACTGGCAGCAGTGGTTGCCAGTAATCTGCTGTTTTCAACATTTTAGATTCGTAAATTCAGTTTCCAGAATATTTCTGTTAAAAACAAATCCCACAGTCTGTATTTCTCATTCGAACACACGTAAGCCTTAAATTCCAGAGCAAAATCCTCACTAGTGTTCTCACTACAGAGGGCTGAACACTCAGACAGTGATGAAGTTAATGAGACAATAAAGTGTCTAATTAAAGGAGGATTGAGAATTATTGATGAACAACTGTTAACAAGCAGAATCACTGAAGGACAGAAAAACACAAGCCAAAACCAAAGATGAAATCAACTGAGAAAAAAAACTCTAAATAAAATAATAATCAATAAAAATAAAACAAATTACACAGTAAAAAAATGTCATTTTTTAACATCTTTAAAAAAAAACTCATCAAATAAACAACTTATCATGGAGCTTCACCTATTACTGACCTGATTTCTGTCATGTGAACAAAAGCTCTTAATGAAATTTCTGTTGTTCATTTGAAGTCACCATGATGGAGGACAGAGTCTGCTTTAGTCAGGCTCTTCAACTTCTTACTATAAATGTTTTTTATTTTGGCTGCCATAGTTAGTGTTAATTACACTATTTTTACATATAGCATGAAAAGCCTAAAGAAAGTTAAAGTATCAGTCTAAAGAGATTATTTATAACATAGCCTTCCATTCCTGCTTGTTTTCTAATTCAATATCATATGTGATATGTGTGAGAAATAAATAATATACATAAATGGAACCACTGAAACTCCAATAATATAAAAACAGTATTTACAATGAGAATGGTTGATCAATGGCAAAACTTATAAACACCCAGACATCAATAATTACCCAGCCGGCACACGACCGACCTTCAACGTTGAAATATGGTTGAAATAAGGTCAGATGTGTTTTGAACGTTGAAATAATGTTGATAGAACGTTTAATGTTGAACGGTTGAAAAACAGCCTGCATATGACAAGGCTTCAACGTTGAAATGTGGTTGAAAATACGCAGGCCCGGATTAAGAACTCAGGGGCCCCTGGGCACATTGTATTGTAGGGCCCCCTACCTGGCCGCACCCCAATAGTTGAATTTAAAAAATAAGAATAATATAATAATTTTTAAATAAAATTAATCTATAATTTGTTGCCCACATATTTAAATAAATGATATATAGTACATATGTATTTATAGTCTGCAAAGATTTAAATTATTTTTCAAAGCATTAAATAGAAATACTAATAAAACTACATATATATATATATATATATATATATATATATATATATATATATTTTTTTTTTTTTTTTTTTTTTTTTTTTTTTTTTAAGGGTATTTTAGTGTATTGCTTTTACAAACTTATAAAGCATATTATTGCCATGGCATATAACGCACAATGCTTCTCCAATCCAGTTCTATGAATCTGAGTTCTATGAATCTGAGTCTTTCATAATACAAACACTGATTTACTCTCTCTCTCCTCTCCCTGTATTTTCTCTACTCTTCTCGTGATGAAAACTTGATTATAAACCTAAAAGTATCCGAAATCACAGACACTATACCTCTTCTCTCCCCTCTCTCTCTTCTGGGCCTTTCTCTCTCTCTCCCTCTCTCTCTCTCCCTTTCTGTCTGTCTCTCACACGATGAATCCAGTCCGCGCTGCGCTGCCGTTAGCCTCCTCCGCCTGGTTAATGCTAGCTTCTCATCTTTTAAAGTTAACGTCTTCTTCTGTACCCTCATTTTCCTGATCACGGGTCTGTTTAAAGAAGGTGTGTATGGAAAATGCCTCAATAAAGATGCCTCCTCTCCTCTTTCTCTCGCGTTTGCTAAATCCACTTGTCCACTCATTTTTGATCTATGACAGATAAAGTCCGCTCAGTTTAGTGCGGGTTATTACAAAACTGACGTTTCCGCGCTTGACCAATTACAGCATTCTGTTTAGTTAAAGAAAGAAAGGCAATTTAAATATAATAATATTAATATGTGATCGCGATTTTTTTGCTCAGAGGAAATACAGTTGTCTGAGCAATATAAGTTAGTTTTTGAAGAGAGGGAGGCGCGGCAGGCGCGTACACAGCAAATTTTAGATAGTAGATTTAACTACCTTAGAGTTAAAATTAACACTCCCTCATAGTTTATATGGGAACCACTATAAGTGTTAAAAATAACACTTTTAAAAGTGTTAACATTGTCAACACCAAGAGAGTGTTAATTTGCAAACTCTTATTGTTTAAAATATCTGTTACATTTCCGACAAAATACCAGCAGCTGTGGTTGCCAGAATCTTTCTGTGAAAAAACATGGAAGTTTTATATATCTGTACAAATTTACAAAAAAATAACCATATTTCATGAACTAATACAAAGTTCAGTTTACAAAATCATAGCTTAGTGCACAAAAATGTAAAGCCTTTAGATGCATCAATGTTTTCATGTGTGATGGCAATTAGCAAACAGATTTTGACTGCATTAGTAACTACACAGTTACCTTTAAACAAAAGAAGATGCAGCATAACATCAAATACTCTCAGTTCATCTTGGACTTGAACAGAGACGCTATTATCCTCCACAATGGTGACACAAAAACCGTTTTGCTGTTTTTCTTTTTTTTTTTTTCATTTTTAGATTTTACAGAAAAATACCAGCAGCTGTGGTTGCCAGTAATCTGCTGTTTTTAACATTCATAAATTCAGTTTACAGAATATTTCTGTTAAAAGCACATTCAACAGTCTGTATTTTTTTATTGAACACAAACTGCAAATTTTAGATTTGGTAGATTTAACTACCTTAGAGTTAAAATTAACATTCCCTCAGTGTTTATATGGGAACCACTATAAGTGTTAAAATAACATTTTTGAAAGTGTTAAAATTTTTAACACCCAGAGTGTTAATTAGCAAACTCTTATTGTGTAAAATATCTGTTAAATGTATGTCAAAATACTGGCAGCAGTGGTTGCCAGTAATCAGCTGTTTTCAACATTTTACATTCGTAAATTCAGTTTCCAGAATATTTCTGTTAAAAACAAATCCCATAGTCTGTATTTTTCATTCGAACACACTTAAGCCTTAAATTCCAGAGCAAAATCCTCACTAGTGTCCTCACTACAGAGGGCTGAACACTCAGACAGTGATGAAGTTAATGAAACAATTAAGTGTCTAATTAAAGGAGGATTGAGAATTATTGATGAACAACTGTTAACAAGCAGAATCACTGAAGGAAAGAAAAACACAAGCCAAAACCAAAGATGAAATCAACTGAGAAAAAAAAAAAACTCTAAATAAAATAATAATCAATAAAAATAAAACAAATTACACAATACAAAAAAAAAATATTTATCAACATCTTTAAAAAAAACTCATCACATTAAACAACTTATCATGGAGCTTCACCTATTACTGACCTTTGACTTGATTTCTGTCATGTGAACAAAAGCTCTTAATGAAATTTCTGTTGTTCATTTAAAGTCACCATGATGGAGGACAGAGTCTACTTTAGTCAAGCTCTTCAACTTTTTTTTTTTTACTATAAATGTATTTTACTTAGGCTGCTATAGTTAGTGTTATTCACACTATTTATAGATATAGCATGGAAAGCCTAAAGAAACTTGAAGTATCAGTCTGAAGAGATTATTTATGATATCATAGCCATCCTTTCCTGCTTGTTTTCTAATTCAATATCATATTAATTTTGTGTGAGAAATAAATATTATACATAAATGGAACCACTGAAGCGCCAATAATATAAAATAAAAAAATATTTACAATGAGAATGTTTGATCTATGGCAGAACTTAAAAACACACAGACATCAACAATTAGTCTTTGAATCTCAATGATGGTGACAAACAAAAAAATAAAAATCAAGTAAAAAAAACACTCTACTGAAATATCACCTCCCAAAAACAACACAAAATAAAGGAAAAGAAAGAGATTGTAAGAACATAAAGCTGCATAATTTATTCATGCTGCAATGCATGCTGGGAGCTTTGTACTATGCTGTCACCCAGCATGCATTGCGGCATGAACTATGCAGCTTTTTTTTTTTTTTAGCAACCACGGTTGAGGTTCATGTCCTGATTCTTGATGCCTGTGTGTCATATGAGCAAGCTGGAGCTTGAATGTTTAGTGCATGACACTCTAATTATTAATTGCATCCTAATTGTTTGTTGAATTTTCTATGAAGAGCTGCAGACTGCCAGTAGTATTGTCCCATGCAGCTTTAATACAACTATATTTGCATATCTTTATGAATCAACTTAATAAACACCTGAAATTAAATCTATAACAATTAAGCATAAACAGTATAGTTTCTCTTGACCTTTCTTGCTATAGCTAATGAGTTTTAGAAACACAGCTATAACAGTCAGAGAAACATTAGGCTATAAGAGTAAAGCTTCAAGAGCTCAAATAAGCAGCCTCTGATCTCCATGATGGTGAGGTCAAATGAAATATTTTTAATAAAAAAACATTAACCTCTGTTCATTGTCAAATATTCTTACAGAAATGAAGTCAAACTGTAATCAGTGAAGCTGCTTATACTATTATTTAATGGAGTTGTTTAATCCTCTGTTTTAATTCAGTTGGTTTGGTGTGAGGCTGTGTCTGTAGTTTTATTTCTTCCTTCAATTTCTTATTTTTCTTCAGTTATTGTGCTTGTTAACAGCAGGTGTTCAACAGCAGATGTCTGAATTCACTTATTTGTGGTCATTCACTCTGTCTAGTGGACTAAACTAATTGAGTAATTTAAGGGCCAGGTGAATGAGGGTGTGGTGAGATTTCAGACACTCTGATTAGTTTCTCAAATACAAGGGTTTTCTACAAAGGTAGATACATGTTACTCTGTATGACAAGGTGGCAAATCAGCTTCTAACGCCGAGAGGGTTATTTTACCTTTATCTAACTCTAGAATTTTAACACTTTACTCTGAATTACCACAACACTTGAAATTTAACACCAATGAATTTGCTGTGTATAATAAGGCTAAACATTATTAAATACCCACGAGACACTTGTGACTTTATATCACATTTGCATTATTTTTAAAAAAATGTTTCTTTCCTGTTAAAAATAAATATATTTCCAATCTGATATGTAATGGGGAGAAAAAAAAGTAGCACGAGTTCAACTGATGGTGGATTCGAACCGATGTTATGTGTAATCGCGTCAAAAGTTGGTGCTGTGTGCCTTACAAGGTGCGCCACTGCGGCTGTATTATCACACTGCTCTTTACTCATCTTGTCTCTATCAATCAGGCATCGATAGGCGTAAACCCTGAATAGCTTAGTCCAACTGGATGCGCTATTTGCAATTAGCCTAAAAAGACACTCCGAAATTGTCTTTTTTTCTCCCCCCTCGCAGGGGCCCCTAGTGCGCACGGGCCCCTGGGCCTGTGCCCATAAGGCCCATTGGTTAATCCGGCCCTGAAAATACGTCAGTTGTTGCTTTAATGTTGAAACAATGTTGAATGATAAATGGTTGAAAAAAGTTACAGAAATCCTTGTACAAATCAACGTTGACATTTTTTTTTATCATGATCTGTATGTTGAATTAACGTCATGGCTTCACCCAATATTCAACATGTTTGGTTACCATGGTATCGGAGGACTCGGCGCACGCGGCCACGCGCAGCGCTTCACTTCACTTAATTACGAACACCTGACCTGCAGTGCAGCAGAATTCAGAGGTAAGCGTGTTTTTAGATGCTTTAATGTTTTATTTACCCCCCGATTTTGTTTTACACACAGTGTATCTTAAATGTGACTTAGTGTAGTGTTTCGAATTTTGAAGCATTTAAAACTTTCCAGTTTGGTTTAGTTTGCGCTCCGGTGACGCAGCTAACCTCGAGGTAATGTCACATGTGTAACGTTAGTCTAAATGAGCGTTTTTATGGCAAATTCAAAGCGATAAACTCCAAACGCAGTTTAAAGTTACTGAGCAACGTTATAAAACAATATCATTTTTATACGCTGTATTATTAGTGTTATTATTACAAAGTGAACTGCTTTCGTTTCACTGTTGTTGTTGTTTTTGCTTTTAGACATGTAACTTACTCCAGAGACGCACTAACTTGCACAGCATTGATTGGAAAAGGCTTTGCCCATGTAAGTTTACTTTACCTTTAACTAAGCTAGCCTATCTGTTAAATCTTCTTGGTGCTTTGGTTGGTGATATTCTCTTTCTAATCTGTTTGTTTATTGATTGTTAGGCTATGTTGTGATATTATATTGTTATATTGATATTATTATTGTGAAATCATGTTGTGATGTTACTATGTGACAGTATTGGGGAACAAATATGTATTTAGTGAGAAATTAATGTTTAAATTACACTTTGAATAGTAGCAAATAAGAGGTGTAATGGGTTTTAACTTTCTGGGTTTTCTGGAAGGTCCAGTTGAGGGCATCAAGAACATGCAGATAGCCTAAACCTGTGTCAGCCTGGACAGACTGCAGTTCTGCTACTCCACGCCAAGGTTTTTGTATGGATGTCTGACTACTACTGTGTTCTCTAAAGGTATTACTGGAGCAAAACAACAGCACCCGTTACAGTGAAATTTGTATTTATAAAAATAGTGATACATGTGTAGCAGGTCCAGTACATGTGATGTCATTGAGAAGTTGTTTTTATTAAATGTCATTAAAACAAATAAATAAACATGCTATTTAAATAAATCTAAATATTAAAAACTTGAGGATTAAGATGAGAAATGAAATGCATCATCTGTCTTGCGAAAAGGGTCTACTTAAGAA
This sequence comes from Danio rerio, assembly GCF_052040795.2. Classification (NCBI taxonomy): domain Eukaryota; kingdom Metazoa; phylum Chordata; class Actinopteri; order Cypriniformes; family Danionidae; genus Danio; species Danio rerio. The sequence continues at coordinate 55,523,476 of NC_141024.2, forward strand.
TTCTGGTGTTTCCCAACTGAAAGGGATAGTTCACTCAAGAATGAAAATTTACTCACATTTTACTCCCCAAATGGTTTAAAACCATTATGAGTTTATTTTGTTGAACACAAAAGAGGCTATTCTGAAAAAAAAACTAAAAACCTGTAAACATTGACCTCCATAGTAGAAAAAAAATACTATAGAATTCAATGGTTATAGATTTGCAGCTTTCTTCAAAATATCTTCTTTTGTGTTCAACGTGGTCAGTAAATGACGACAGAATACAAATTTTAAACTATCGCTTTAATTTTCTGTCCTACATGCAGAGTTTTGCAGAAGTGCTACTCCTTCTAGAGTTTTTCTCAACCATATGTCTAAAAAGCTTTAAACAGCTTTTACAGTACATGTAATGGTTTACAACAACTTGTAATTATTATATGTGTTGAATGTTTCATGGTTCTTTACTGCAGCCTTTGTTAAAAAAAAAAAAAAAAAAAGAAATTTTTTCGAGAATCTGAAATTTGAATTCTGGAAAATGCTGGCACCGGTGGTGGTGAAGGGCTTCCTGACGATATCACACCTAATTCTTCACTTCTCTTAGTTAGGAATATTCAGATGGATGAGTCAAAATTATTGAGTGTGGCGATTATTATAAGACAAATTTGGATTCAATAAAAAATAAATATTTGAATTTCACTTTGTATAATAGCAGATACCAACTTAGTTGTAACCTCGTATTTCATTTATTGCAGGTTTTCTGGAAGCTCCATTTGAGGGCATCAAGGACATACTGATGGCCTAAACCAGTGTCAGCCTAGACAGACAGACATCTATTGCAGTTCTGCTACACAAGACCAAACTCTCTGCTTTTGTATGGATGTCTGACTAGTACGGTGTTCTCTAAAGGTATAACTGGAGCAAAACAACAGCATCCGTTACAGTGAAATTTGTGTTCATAAAAGATAGTGATATATGTGTAACAGGTCCAGTACATTTGTCATAAAGGTTAAATCACAGTAAGTACTGTAAAAATAACTTGTTTGCCTTTGCCACAACAGGTCATGGTGTGTGCATACTGCTCGTAGTAAACACACACGCTGATCTGATGCGGGAGAGATATATGCAAACATATTTGTATTTACTGTTTTGTTTTGCCTCACTAAAGTGTTGTTGGAGCTTGTTATGTTCACAGTTGAAATCACTGAAGTCACATGGAACGTTTTGACAATGTGTTTTGTGCCTTATCTTGACGATGACCATCTTGGGACCATTGCTGTCTGTAGAGGATGAGGAGCGTTTAATCTAAAATATTTTAGTTTGTGTTCTGAAGATTAACAGGTCTCTGGGATGACACAAGTAATTAATAACAGAACCTATATGAACACTTAATGTGACATGTAATAGTGAAATAGTGGTCCTACATTCACAAATGTGAGCCATTATTATAAGACCCATGTGAACATGCAATTTTTATGATACTAGTAATAATGGAATAACAAATTGCTTTTACTGTTGTGTTTGTGAGAGAGAATCAAACCATATATTCTACACATTTTCTTGATGATTTACTGAAATATTTGTCTACATGTTCCACTGTCACAGGTGCTCAGTTTTGCTGCAGTAATGCTAAACACAATAGATGTACTTTATGCAAAAAAAACAAAACAAAAAAAACTACTAAATATTTAGCATGCAGACCTGCAAAGTGAAGGAGTAATGTCAGGTTTAGATTATAGCATGAGTTTTCACTATTGTGAATGTGAAGCCATTCATTCACAATGAGTTGGAATAGCAAACCTCATTATTGATTTTGTTGGAAACTCACCTGGTGTTTGAGAAATAAATGTGTATTTAACTGCTAAACTGATATAGATGTTTTAGTGTTTTACACTTGATTCTTTGTCCCCAGTGCCATCTTTTACCTCAAGTGTTTCTCTCAACCTATAAAACCTCAAACAGATGTAATGTATTTCACTTGTGATTCTTAGTTGTGAGTGATGTTTTTTATTTTATTTTTTTTACTGCAGCCACTTTAAAAATGGGTATTTTGTAAACTTTGTAAACGGAATTGTATTTTGGAGACTGTGATGGTTGAAGCGTAGTTTAGTTACTTAGTTTAATTTAGTTAGCATCTGTCTTTCTGAAGACGGTACCACTTTACAAAAAGGTTGTATTAGTAAGTGTTAATGTATTTACTAACATGAACAAAGAACAATGAAGCATCTTTCATATAAAGAAAGTACAGTTCATGTCAGCTCAGTGCATTAATGTTAACAAGCATACATTTTGATTTTAATAGCATCGGGACATATTTCAATTAATTAAATGATTAATAAATGCTGTACAAGTATTTGTTCTTTGTTCATGTTAGTAAACATTAACTAACTTTAATTCATGAAACCTAATTAAAAAGTGACTCTTTAATTGTATGCCTTTTTCTGTATTTGAGTGTACAGCATGTATAGTAACCTGCATGGTTTTGATGAACTGTATGCTGTAAATGTTGCTGTATATTTAGAATAAATGTAATAATGAGGTGTGTATTAAATAAATTGATACACAGGCTAAGTTGTGTATTTTTGTCGTGTATTTTTATTAGTAAAAATTTGTTTGCTATATTTATGGACTTTGCGTTGTATGTAATTTCTATTTAACTTGCGTTGAAATGTATGACGGTGAAACAACGTCACGGTATCAACGTTGATCCAATTTGCAAAATCGAAAGGTAATTCAACCTTCATTCAACGTCTACAAAACGACCATAATTCACCCATGAAGAAGGTAAGAGTGAAACAACGTTGTGATTTCAACTGTGAATCACCGGTGGTGGTCCGACGGTAAAACAACGTCACTACATAAACGTTGATCCAATTTGCAAAACCGAAAGGTAATTCAACGTTGATCCAACCATAGACCTGACGTGGTTTCAACGTTGAATCACCGTTGAAATGCCGGCTGGGTGTACACCACTTGCTCTCTGCCATATAAGCAGGAGTAATGTTTAACAAATGACACCAAAAAGGAGTGAGCTAAATCATTCATTTCCACACAATACTGGGAGTTTGCCAAAATGTAAATAGCAACAGACAACAACATAAAGTTATCATAAACCTGAGGCAGCAACACATCCTTTAAAACAACAGGACCCGTGTACAACAACAGCTGACGGAATTCTGTTGCTTTCCAGCGAAGCCTTTCACCAAGAGCCCTTGACTTTCTGTTGAACTCTGCTGGAATGAAGTCCTTCAGTGCTAGCAGTCTCTCAGAGATGGCACAGACCAAAATGTTGGAAAGTCTTGTTTGAAGTGGTCCCACTGCACCACACCACAGATCCAGAAGACGTCTCATTACTCCCAAGCACATTAGGTGCATGTAATCATGCGGAAAACCACTGATCATATCAATGTCAGTTTCCAACAGAGGACAACGTGTTAGATGGTGTTCCTCGTCTAATTCTAGTCTGAAATCTTCATCAGTCCTACAGGGGGCATTGGTCTCTGGAAATGTCATGCGATGTTTAAAATAGGAACCCTTCCGCTGACACTTGTCACAGCCATAGTAGTGTTGTAAAAAAGAAAATAAATGAGTGAAAAGAAGAGAGAAGAACCCAGTCCAGGAGACTCGGAACAAGCAGAATTCCTTTATTGAGACGTGTTGGTTAATCTGCAGTCATACAGCATCTTTTAGATTTCCATGTGTCTGCAAGAGCCTACTAGAGGTCTGCAGTCTGCAAGTTCTTTCACAAGTCTCTCACAAGTCTCACACAAGTCTGAATTAGTCTGAATTAAGACAAAGATTTCATGGCTATATTGTGTTCTTAGGAGGAGGGGATATAGCTAAACAAAGCATGCAAATTAAGGGTTGTGGTCGGCAGGGTAAACTGCTTCTCAGGTCTAATCTCATCATGTTCTGGAGACAGAAACCGCCTGACCATTTGATCGAAAAGAGAAAACAATAGACACCCCATGCTGTGAAACTGACAATTTGCATTACTTTGGCTTAGCCTGTAATCAGAAAGATAAAGGTTAAATGTCACTCCTAGCTGGGATGTTAATGAAATTATATAATTAAAAACCAGAGAATATAACTTTTCAGTTATACGTAGATTATTGTTCATTTGGAATTAGTTGATAGAAATTTATATTTCCACAGTAGCCTGTGTGAGATTTTATACCTTTGATAAAGGCTCGTGCAGGAGCATCACACATGACCGATGTAATCTTGACAAAAAAAGTCTTTCCAGCAAACCCAAAACCTCTGCCTTAGCTCTGTAACTCTGAAGCTAAGTGACTAAGATAATCTGACAGAATTTTTGGTTTGGTATCTCCGCAAAACAAACCTATAACAGCAGGCTTTTTGGATACACCTTTGAGCATACCAAGAATAGGCCAAAGTTGTACTGAAGAGCTCTTAAAGATGGGGAGGCCAACAAAATTTAACTGCAGGTTGAATGTGTAATTATCCGGGAAAACAGAACTTACACTTCTCAAAGTGTTTTTAAAAGCATCAATTATACCAATGTAGTGAAAAGACCCACCAGCAATCGTCTCTACACTGTAACTTGTTTTTGTTTTTAACAAGGACCTTCCATCCTTTGGCAAAAATGGGAAATGAGCTCTAAGAATGGCCAATAATGCAGAAAGTGCAATGAGTGAAACACCAAAACGAAGTGCCCAATCGGTCAAGCTGCTTCTTAGATCATTTTCATCATTCCTGTAGTCTGTACTGCTACTGTCTGAAGTACTACCAATGGAACCAGGGTTCCTAATTGGAGGACTACCAACAGGGCTGCTAACAGGAATGTTGTCTGGCAACTGATTGTCTTCGTTTACATCCTGATCCACTGATTCAACGGATTCAAGAAATGTTTTAACTCTTTTTAGAGCTCTTTTTCTCAGATTGCTGTGCTCACTGTAATTCATCACCAGTGATGCAAGTGCTGAGTCACAAATACATTTTTAAGGATATTCCAAACACTGAGTATCAGCTGAGGATGATCACAAACCTATAATGAAAGCATACCACCAACTTATTATACATACACACACACACACACACACACACACGCACACACACACACACACATATACAGTTGAAGTCAGAATCATTAGCCCCCTTTTGATTTTTTTTTTCTTTTTTAATATTTCCCAAATTATGTTTAGGAAATGCAAGGAAGATGCAAGGAAATTTGACAGAATGTCTGATAATATTTTTTCTTCTGGAGGAAGTCTTATTTGTTTTATTTCGGCTAGAATAAAAGCAGTTTAAAATTTTTTAAAAACAAATTTTGGGACAAAATGATTAGCCCCTTTAAGCTAATTTTTTATTCAATAGTCTACAGAACAAACCATCATTATATAATTACTTGCCTAATTACCCTAACCTGCTTAGTTCACCTTATTAACTTAGTTAAGTCTTTAAATGTCACTTTAAACTGTACAGAAGTGTCTTGAAAAATATAAAGTAAAATATTACTAACTGTCATCATGACAAAGTTAAAATAAATCAGTTATTAGAAATAGGATGAGCAAACCTGTGGTCGTTGAGTGCGTGAAGTGTCTATCATTACACACTTAATTTTACCGGTTGAATGAGTGCCTTATCCGGGTAGTTTTCAGTGTAAATGCACTAACATTATTTATACTACAAAATGGCATAGAATAGTGCATAAGAAAGCGATTTGGGATGCAGCTAAAGTATTGTCAAGTATTGTGTTTTCAATGGGATAGTGTTTTAAAACGTTTTAAAATGTTACTTTTCAAAAGGTATGTACTCATTTTAAATCATATTTAACTCAATATTTTAATTAATTCTGTCCACTGTTAGTTACCCGTGCTGTTTTCCTATTTAAATAATCATTCCAAAATAGCCGCCGCGTAACACTAGCAACATCTTGAGGCTGTTTCCAAAATAGCAACAGAGTGTCGCCTCTTGCTGATTCTATGCTCTTTGGTTTCAGTCAGTTTTAATCAAAGTTTGAAATAAATGCACTCTCCCAAACATTAGTAGCCATATAAGTGACAGTTGCCAGCATCCTCCTTTCTCTGTAGTTAACAGCTGCTAAACACCATTCATAAACTCAGCAGATAATATTCAGTTTTGTATTAAAATGCTCTTTTAGCAGTCCTGATATGTTTAAACTATTTCTTTTTAAATAGCTTTATGAATGTTTTATTTCATGTGTATTGTCTACTATGTGTTTTTCAATAATTTTATTCTATTCATAACAAGATTCAAAGATGAGCTGAATGATTGATCATTTCGCATAGGGTGATATGGCCCTTTTAGAATATCTCAGATTTCAAAATCTCAACAAAAAAAAAATCTATTTATGATTTAAATTGCCCCCACCCCCACTAAAAAGTTGAAGGTTGTTAACCTTTATAATTAGCATAAGCATATTAAAATTTTATAATTATAGGATATAAAAAATACTAGAGAAAAACTTTCCCTCAAGAACCTTGCTAGCTGTGATTTTAAAGGGGTGGTCCACTACGATATCATATTTAAAACTTTAGTTGATGTGTAATGTAGCTGTGACAACATTAACAACATCTCTGAATGTAAAAAGCTCAAAGTTCAATGCAAAGGGAGACGTTGATTTTTACAGAGTTAGCTTAGCAAAGCCTACAATGAACAAATTTTTGGGACTACAAAAAATACTTCCGCCCCTTCTGAGATCACAAAGGTTCATTTACCACGCACACACACAGCGCAGCTAAGGGCCGTGGCCAGAGGCACTGTAACGTTACAGCAGAGGGAGAAATGCCATCCTGCTATTTCCACAGAGCTTCTCTGTTTCTGTACTTGGGCTTCCAAATGACACGACACAAACACAAAAGTGCTTACAGTTCAATATTAATTATGTTCCAGAGAACTATAAAATACATAGCAAGCATGATTTGACAAAAAACAGCTTCCAGAATCTCTCCCAGTGTAGAGCTGGATTTGGCTAAAATCTCCTCAAAGATGGAGCAACTACAAGGAGACGCTGTGAACTCTGAGCCACGACCTGTAAGTGTTTTTATTTGTTAAAATTGATCATGACATGTACAGTGTCTAGCCTTAACGGTATCTTGTAGCAAAGACGTAAACAACGAGAAATGATGTTCGCCACCTCTAACGATTTAGCTACAAATCCCTATTTATCAGTCAAACGGCTGTAAACACACACACGCACACGCACTCTTGACCAGCACATGCGTCTCTCTGTGAGCGACGGCAGTGTTTCTCTATTAGGCAGCTTTTCCATGCGTTTTACATCTCAGATAAGGCATATTCCGGATATGTGTGAAAGATGTCATGTAACACGTTGAATAAAAAAAAAACAATGCTCTCTTAACTGGAGTGTAGCAGCAAAAAAAAAAAAAAAATCCATCCAGGCTCACAAAGGTCTCATCCCACATCTAGTGCTTTATTCTGTCACCAGCGTCACTACAGAAAATAACTTAATCCGAGCATGAGAGAAAAAGAAAAATAAACATCGATCCCATGCACATGCGCTTCTCGTGTTACAGATAGTTCATAGTATAAACACACACACTCTCTCCCTCTCTCACACACACGTACACACACACACACACACACACTCTCTCTCTCTCTCTCTCTCATACAATCAGACACACACACACATACCCCCCCTCTCTCTCTCTCTTACACACACACACACACACACACTCTTACACACTCTCTCAAACACACACACCCATGCACATGATCACACAATTAGACACACACACACACACTTCCTCTCTCTCAAACACACACACATACACACAGAGCAGTGAACACATGCGTACACACAAACACAACCTCATGCAATCAAACACACACTCACTCTCTCTCTCACACACACACACACTCTCTCTCTCTCACACACACAAACACGCACACACACACACTCTCTCTCATCTCTCTCACTCACTCACACACACACACGCTCACTTTCTCTCTCTCACACACACACACTCTCACACACGCAAACACACACACACAAACACGCACACACACACACTCTCTCTCTTTCTCATCTCTCTCACTCACTCACACACACACACGCTCACTTTCTCACACACACACGCACACTCTCACACACGCAAACACAAACGCACACACACACATACACACTCACACAAACACGCACACATACACACACTCTCTCACTCTTTCACTCACACACACACACACACACACTCTCTCTCTATCTCACACACACACTCTCACACATGCAAACACACACACACACACTCTCTCACACACACACAAACACGCACACACACACACTCTCTCTCATCTCTCTCACTCACACACACACACACTCACTTTCTCTCTCACACACAGACACGCACACACACACACATACACACTCACACAAACACACACACACACACTCTCTCACTCTTTCTCACTCACACACACACACACACATTCTCTCTCTCACACACACACACACACTCACACACACAAACACGCGCACACACACACACTCTCTCTCTCTCTCACGTGGTGTGCGTTTGGGTGAATGGGAGCTGAGCGTCTTTTGGAGAGCGTGGCTTTTCTTACCTTTTTTTTCCCCTTAAATTAATTTATTTTTCCCCCCCCCGTTTTCTTTGTAGTTTATGTTTGTTATTTTTGTACCTAAATAACGTTTAAACATTAAACGCCGCAATGGCGGCTGATCCCGAGCAAGGGACGCCCTCACTGTCACTCAGAAACGGTTGCAGGTGCGTACCAGAGCCGGGGGTGACAGTGGAGGAGCTGCTTTTGATCTTTGGAGAACAGGTAGGCTTTGAGAATATTCTCTCGGCCTCCCGCATGAACAAAGCTGTTGTTGTATTCCTTAAATCGGAATCTTTAGTTAATCAGCTGATTGTGAGTGGAATATGGGTGAAAGAAACGTTTGTAAGGGTAAACCCGCTGTCCACTCCTGCAACAAAAATCACGATCTCGAATGTTCCGCCTTTTATTTCAGATGAAATGATTACGAAAGAGTTGCAAAGGTTTGGGAAAATTGCAGGCCCCGTTAGAACGATCCCCCTTAGGTGTAAGAATGTCGCTTTAAAACATGTTCTCTCGTTTAGACGTCAAGTTTACATGTTTTTGAATTCACCGGACCGTACATTAGACGCGTCTTTTCGCGTAAATCATGGGGAAAATTCCTACATGGTTTTCGCTAGTACTGAAAGCATGAAGTGCTTTCAGTGCGGAATTTTTGGGCACAAATGTTTTTTTTGTCCAAATAAGGATGGAAAACAAACAACTGATACAAATACCGGGACAAATGACATGGAAATACAAACAGGAGATAAACAGACACAGGGAGGTGGCGAGCAAAGGGAAGAAGAACAGCAAGAGGTGAGTGAAACTTCAGTTATAGTTTCCAGCGTAGAACAACCTGGTTGTAGCAACCCTGCAGAGTCTGTTGATGTTAGTGAGGCTGCTGAGAATAATGATACAACTGATTGCATGGCAGAAGAATGTGAAATCTCACAAGCTGAAAGTGTAGGGGACAGTATGATTGATGAGTTGGATGGTTTGTCACAGTGTATGGATGATAGTATAAGAGATGAGGAACAGTGGTCAGATGCTGCAGCGGAAAATGATAATGGCTTGTATACTGTTGAACAAATTAATTCCTTCTTAGACAAAACTAAAGGAAAAGTGGGTGTTGAAGTTAGTGAATATTTCCCTGATACAGAAAAATTTATTTCTTCTGTTATGCGGGCCAGAAAAGTGAGCAGCCTGGAAGTGCTGTCACAACAGAAATGGTTTCGATTAAGAAAACATATCACTAATATAAGAAGTGGAAAGAAGCCAGGGAAAGTGAGGGGGAAAACTAAATACTAAATGAAGGTGTTTCTTTCTCTTTGCTATCTGTCCTTTCCTCTCTTTTTTCCCTTATGCATGGAAGTCTTGAGAGTGGGATCAGTTAATGTAAATGGAATGAGAGATGGGGAAAAAAGGAGTCACCTTGCAGAAATAATTAAGTTGAAAGAGTTGAGTGTGGTGATGCTACAAGAAACTCATAGTTGTATGGATAATGAGGTTGATTGGGGATTATGGTGGAAAGGGGAGAAAATCCTAAGTCATGGAACTAATCTAAGTGCTGGAGTGGCTGTACTTTTTTCCCCCACATTAAAAGTAAAAGTCCTGTCAAAAAAGGAAGAAATTCCTGGCAGGTTATTGGTTATAAGAGCTGAAATAATGGGTTTCTTCTTCTCTTTTGTAAATGTTTATGCCCCTAATGGACGAGCAGACAGGATACAGTTCTTCACTAAATTAGAGCACATATTTAAACAACAACACGAGGGTGACATTGCTATATTAGGGGGAGATTGGAATTGCACATTAAATTTTATTCAGGACAGAAATGGAGAAGAACCTCATTTACAATCAGCTGCGTTTTTAGAAAATATAATAAAAAATTTTTGCTTTTCTGATGTTTGGAGAGAACATAACCCATTAGAGAAACAATATACTTGGATAAAAATTTGTAATAGAAAAGTGTCTGGAGCTCGATTAGATAGATTTTATATTTCACATACTGGAAGAAACAAGGTTGCTAATGCATCAATTATCCCTATATGTTTTTCAGATCATAAATTAATAACAGTTGACTGTATGCTGGTAGAGAGAAAACATAAGAGTTATGACTGGCATTTTAATGTCAAACTTCTTGAAGATAAAAATTTTTGCCAGAATTTTAAAGTTTTTTGGGAGACCTGGAAAATGGAAAAATCTTGTTTTGAAAATATTATTGAATGGTGGGAAGTGGGGAAAGCTCATATCCGTAGTTTTTGTCAGCAATATACATCTCATTCCTCATTGGTTTTAAAGAAAACTTTGGAGTGGTTAGAAAATGAAATCATTGACATTGAAAAGAGCATGAATGAAAATGATACCCTGACTCTTCAAGATAGATGGACTGAGAAAAAGAAGAAGTTGAGTTCATTTTTAAATGAAAAGGTTAAAGGAGCCCTGATAAGGAGTCGTTTTTTAAAAATAAGAGATATGGATGGACCTTCTTCTTTTTTTTTTAGTTTAGAACGAAAAACGGGACAAGAAAAACTGATGCATTTTTTAAAAGATAATAATGGACACAACACTTCAGACCCAATAACAATGCGCAGACTTGCTGTAAATTTTTATTCTGATTTATATGCCTCTGAACCTTCTAATGAGGAATGCAGGAGACTTCTTTTGGAGGATCTCCCAGTTTTAACTCCAGAACTTAAACTTTTGCTTGAGGCTGATATTACTTTTGAGGAAGTCACTGCTGCAGTTATGGGGCTTTCCACAGGACGAACACCAGGGTTGGATGGACTGCCTGCTAATTTTTATAAGGCATTCTGGGCTGAATTAGGAAAAGATGTATTTGAAGTACTACAAGAATGTGTTTGCAAAGGTGTTCTCCCTTTGAGTTGTCAGAGAGCTGTTTTAACATTGCTCCCAAAAAAAGGTGACTTAACTCTTTTAAAAAATTGGTGACCTGTTGCAATCTTAAGTTCGGATTACAAAATCTTTTCAAAATGTTTGTCAAATAGATTAAATCTGGCACTAAATACAATTATACATAAAGTTCAGTCATATTGTATTATGAAAAGATCTATTACAGATAATCTGCATTTGATTCGGGATGCTTATGATGTTGTTTCATACAATGAGTTAGATCTGGGTTTTTTGTCAATAGATCAAGAAAAGGCCTTTGACAGAGTTGACCACACTTTCCTTTTTGACACCTTAAGAGCTTTTGGATTTGGTGATGGTTTTATTTCAAAAATACAACTGTTGTATAAAGGAGCAACATGCATGATTAAAGTTGCTGGAGGTTTAAGTGTTCCTGTAAAGGTGCAAAGAGGAATAAAGCCTGATTTATACTTCTGCGTCAGGTGACCGGCGTAACCCACGGCGCAGGCAACGCGCGTGGCTGTGCATTTATACTTCTGCGCGCTGTCTCTGCCGGTCTGCATTAACACTTCCGAAACGCTAGTTGGCAGTAAAGTGTAAATGTTCCTCTGTGTCAAGTTTCTTCGCTACTTTTTTGCATTTCCTGAACACTTCCGGGATGTACAAGTGGCTCAAACTCGCTCATTTTGAGGCAGGAACCGGCGGACGTGCAACAACTTTAACTATGAGGTAAACACAAAACAAAACTTTCCATCCGGAGCTCCTTCACGGGACTCCACACTTGTAAACAATCGCTCGCGCGGCGTCGCGCCATTCGCGCGCCTCATGGTCCCGCCCAGACTCGTCAGCGCTACCAAGCCGACCAATCACAGAGCTTATGCTACGCGTCGTTGCGACGTGTAGTTACATTTTTTGAGAGGTGCACGTCAGTGACGGCGATGGCCACGGCGAAGGGCTATGCGTCAGCGCCGTAGCATACGCCGGTGTTTGACGCAGAAGTATAAATCAGGCTTAAGACAGGGGTGTCCTCTCTCTGGCCAGCTCTACAGCCTGGTCATTGAGCCATTGCTCTGCAAACTAAGAGAAAAATTGACAGGACTGGAAATTAAAACGTTAGATTTTAAATCTACTGTTAAACTTTCTGCATATGCAGATGATGTCACAGTTTTAATCAGAAATAATGAAGATGTTCGGGTTTTAAAGGAAGTTTTGGAGTGCTATAGTAAAGCATCGTCAGCCAATGTTAATTGGGAAAAAAGTGATGCCTTATGGTGTGGGCGAGATTTTAATAGTCCTATGCTACCTTGTGGTTTAAAGTGGGGAAAAGAAGGTTTTAAATATTTAGGAGTATTTTTAGGAACTGATGAATATAAGAAAAAGAATTGGGAGGGCTTAAAAGAAAAAGTGTGTGCTCGTTTGTGTCACTGGAAATGGCTAACACCCCAGTTGTCCTACAGAGGGAGAGTGTTGGTCTGCAATAACTTAGTCGCATCTTCATTGTGGCACAAAATGATGATATTGGACCCCCCAGAGGACATGGTGAAGATAATTCAACAGCTTCTGGTGGATTTCTTTTGGACGGGACAACACTGGTTGAAGGCAGCTACCCTGTATTTACCCCTACAGGAAGGAGGACAAGGTTTGGTGGATATAATGTCTAGAGTAAAAGCTTTTCGACTACAAACAACCCAAAGACTTTTGTATGGAGAAAATGTAAGCTGGGCCGGAGTAGCCTGTGCTATCCTGAGAAGAGCAGGACAAATGGGTCTAGACCGCCACTTGTTTTTAATGGATACTAATAAATTAGACCTGTCTGGACTGACACCTTTTTACAGGTCAATGTTGAGGTCATGGACTCTTTTTAGGTTCTCTAGAGAGCACAATGGTGTAAAAAGGCTGTGGTCAAGAGAAGAACCCCTACTTTATAATCCTGCTCTTGATCTGGACATTCTCAATTCACTTGCTCTCAGAAAAGCTTTGAAGACTGCAAATATATTTAAAATTGGACACTTTGTTTCTGAGAATGGCTGGATTACTGCCGAGGATCTAGCATCCAAACTGGGAATGAGATCTGTTCGGGCAACAGGAAAATTGTTGACTCAGATAGTCGAGTCATTACCATCGGATTACATTTTGTCATTAGTAACCAACAATGTAGAGAATACAATTCCTGCATTCCCAGAGCTGATTATATCAGCCAACACAAGAACTTGGTCAGAAACAGAAAACAGTTTATTATCGTTTAAAACACCAGAACCAAGACTTTTTAGCATTGCTGGAAAGAAATCAATCTATGTGATGTGTGTGAAAACCTCAAACTTGTTTCAACTACAGAGTGTGAGAGAGACCAAAATGGAAAGAGACAATTGTACCAAATGCCTCCCCAAAAGGCTGTTGGAGATCTCTGTATAAGCCTCCAATTGAAAAAAGAACTGGAGACTTGCAGTGGATTGTACACTGTATTGTTGCTACAAACTGTATAGAGCGCGCCTTGATCCTCAGATTGGGGAGGGCTGTCCTTTTTGTGGAGAACCAGAAACTGTTTTCCATTTATTCCTTAATTGTAAAAGGCTACAACCATTATTTTATCAGCTAGAAGAATGGTGCCAAAAACTTGGAGAGGCCTTTACACCTGCAATGTTTATTTATGGACCTAAATACAAAAAAAAAAAAATCGAAGAGAGCATCATGTTCTATTAAACTTCTTATCGGGGCAAGCAAAGATGGCAATTTGGCTGTCAAGAAAAAGTCAATTAAATGACAAAGGTTCAACTGATGCTTTTTTAATAATAAAAGGACTAATAAAATCTTGCATTAATGTAGAGTATGGGTTTTACAAAATGGTAAATGATCTGGCAATGTTTAATTACAAATGGGGTTTAAATCAGTGTATCTGTCATGCTGACTCTGAAAATGTTCTAAATATTTATTTGTAAGTATCAGAAAAAAAAAGTTTTTTGCTTTTTTTTAAGATGTCATGTACATTTTAATTAGCTAAATTGTTTTTAGCTAAACTGTTGTTTTGTAATAAAAGAGACCCTTAAAAGTCAAAAGTCTCTCTCTCTCTCTTTCACACACACACACACGCGCTCTCTCACACAAACGCACACACACACACACAGACTTTCTATCACACACACACACACACACACACACACACACACACACACACACACAAATACAGACACTCTTAAATGCACACACTCACGCACACATACTCTCTCACACACACAAGCATGCATGCACACACACACACACACACTGCTGCTGTCTGCTCCTGCAGAGGATTCTGGGTAAATCTCTCGTCAGTCTTCAGCTTAGTTTCACTGATGATCCAGAATAAACTATAAACCCAGGCCAGAGCGGCTCAGTGAATGTGGTCTGGACTGAGTGGATGAGGCTCATTGTGTCTCTATAGATGTTGTAGAAGATCAGAGTTCCTGCACTGTGATCCACAAACACTCCTATTCTCCTGCTGAGCGCCTTCACTGGGAGAACAGTGTCTGTGTTATTGTGTCTGAATGAGAATCTGGAGGAAGAGCAGAGCAAACTCCAGGACTGAGCATTAAATCCAAACACACACTCAACACCTGCTCCCTTCCTCCTGATGCTCTTATATGACACTGATATACACACACCATCATCTCCACTGCAGTCAATCTCCCAGTAACAGCGTCCACACACACTCTCTCTGCACAACACCTGAGGATGAACATCAAATCTGTCTGGATGATCAGGATACCGCTGATTCTCTCTCACACTCTTCACCTCTCTGTTCTCCTCAGACAGAATGAGTTGAGTGTGTGCTGTGTTTGGATCCAGAGTGAGGAAACAGACATCTGAACACAAGAACACACACATTTACAACCACAGCTGTGTGTGTGTGTGTGTGTGTGAGAGAGAGAGAGAGAGAGAGAGAGAAAAAGAAAGAGAGAGAGAGAGAGAGTGTGTGTGAGAGAGTGAGTTTGTGTGTCTGATTGTATGAGAGAGAGGGTATGTGTGTGTGTACGCATGTGTTCACTGCTCTGTGTGTGTATGTGTGAGTGTGAGAGAGAGGAAGTGTGTGTGTGTGTGTGTGTGTGTGTGTGTCTAATTGTGTGATCGTATGCATGGGTGTGTGTGTTTGAGAGAGTGTGTAAGAGTGTGTGTGTAGTCCTACATTTGTGTGGTCCTGCTGTAATCCTCGTCTCTCCTCCATGATCCAGGCTGTAAACACACACAGATTGACATTCAGTCAGTACACAAACATCAGCAAATGCCTAGTTCACACTAGAGGATTTTAAGCCTGATTTGAGCCCGATTTGGAAGTTAACGAGCTCGCCGACAGATCGGGCTGTGATCGGGAAGAAATCTGCGGGTGCTCGGCGCTCGGCGCTCGGCGCTCTTTATGTGTGAACTACTGAGCAACGCATCAACGAGGCTCGCTGACGCGTCGCCGACACCTCGCAGACGGAAATCCAACATTCAGCATGCTAAATATTCCAGAGCCGTCGGCCGACTCAACCCCACGTGTGGTCAGATGTAGTGACGAGCTGCAGCCAATGAGAGAGCATATCAGCATGAGCCGCGTGCCTGTGTGTTCAGGAGCTCAGCAGAAACATCTGTGATTGGTCAGAATGGGCATCGGTGCACTGGCTTCATTCTGCGTTAGCACAGACATGAGAGTAGGCTATATTAACAGTGGAGCTAGAATTTTGTAACTATTAGAATTACCATACTGCTCATTCTGATCGTTCTCATATAAAACGCCATATTGTCACAACATATTTACATTCAAAGCTATTATTGAGATATTAAAATTTAGCTTTGAATGTCTGGCATCATATTTAATGACACCATTACCCTAATAATATAATCTTTTTTTTGTAATACAGCCTATAAATATGTAGTTAAGATACTAAAACACTTAAAGGTCTTGGCTTTCATTTTCACTTTCAAACAGGAGCTATTTCACTGCACAGAATATGCTGTTTTGAAAGATATCTGAAGTAAATTGATGTTTTTGCCATCAGAAAGTTTTGTTTATGTTAGCAGGAAGTTGCCAGGCAAGAAAATGCACACATATTTAAAGTCACAGCGAAAAAGTATCAGACATGCATGCAGTCATTTTAACCAATATGGTAATTTAAGGCAGAAATGCTCAGTTCTTTACTGTTTTGTAATAAAAAAAATAACAATGTCAGAAAGAAATACACTGATAGTTAGAAAACGGCAGGGTGTTATTTGTTAGTTTTATTTCAAAGAGTTATAAAATTACAAAAATTAAAAACTCTCTGTGTATCCATCCACTGGAACCTTGCAGATGAGTGATTAATCCGCTTATAAATCAGCTGATTTGACGATGTTTTTAAATGCTTTCTCCAAAGCTTGAAACGCTGTCAGTGATGTAATCAGCACACAAGCAGCCAATAGTGTTCAGCTTTTTCTGACGACTCCTCCCTCAAATTTTCATTGGCTGTGGTTTGGTAGCTTGAATGAGCTGATGGGGAATGAGATGTTGTCAGATCATGTAGTGTGTGACCCCCCTCTTGTGGATCATTCACAGAGTGTTGCGTAGTGTGAACACCACAGAGATTAAAAGACACAAAGTCAGGTCATGTAGAGTGAACGGCACAGCGATCTGCTGATGTTTAAAATCCTGTAGTGTGAACTAGGCTTTAACACACACACACACACACACACACACACACACAGGTTGTCCTTCAGTCAGTACACAAACATCAGCTTATAACACACACACACACACGCACAGACAGACAGACAGACAAAGACACACACACACACACACACACACACACACACACAACAAGACATGTGGAGAGTGTGCTGAATGCTGGATTGTGATTGGCTGATCTCAGTGCATTAATAACTGCAGTAAAACAACATGAGTGTGTGTGGAGCTGTCAAATCAGCTTCTGAATGACACACAGAGCTTTTAGATCAGATGTGGAAACAGAAAACAGAATGGAAACACAGAAACAGACAGATATAAAGACTGAAGGATTCATTCAAGGATCAATTGACAAAAGCGCAGCACAATAATAAAGCAGAATTCAGTGTTAAATGACTTGAAATATGATGGAGATCTTCATCTTCTGTCAAATGCCTCTTCATCATCTCCAAACAGACTCAGAACTCCATCATTCTGAGCTGAGAGTGTGTGATTATTGATATGAGACTTGCTGGAATCACTCATTTACACATTCACACATTCACAACTGTTATGACAAATCTGATTCACTGTGGAGCTCAAAGACAAACACTAGTGCTGTGTGTGTGTGTGTGTGTGTGTCTGTGGGGGTGTGTGTGTGTGTGTGTGTGTGTGTGTGCGTGTTATACTTTATTTCTTGTAACTGCAGATATTTAAATGTTTTTTAAGCTTTTAGAAAAATATATTTTCAGTTTTTGTCATAAATGTTCATTTGTCATGAATTCTTCCTGCAGTTAAGTGTGCATAAAACACAAACAGACGATGGAGAAAATAGATTAAACATTTCTGATGTCTGATATCAGGGTGATTCTTTAATTAATTATATATAATATGTTCAGATATTCTTGACCAAAGATTATTCAGAGGGCTGTCAAATTTAAGTAATAATCACAAAAACAAATAAATAAAAATGGCTGTCAGGAAAGAGTTAAGAGCATTCAGCGTTACGACATCAGTGCTGCTCCACATACTTGAGTTTGTCCAGTGTGTAGTTTGGATCCTCCAGTTGTTCAGAGAGCAGCTTGACTCCAGAATCTCCTGGATGATTGTAGCTCAGATCCAGCTCTCTCAGGTGTGAGGGGTTTGAAGTCAGAGCTGAAGACAGAAAACCACAGCCTTCCTCTGTCACCATACAGCCAGACAATCTACAAACACAGCAATAGTCCACATCACACAGTTGGACAATCACACATCTCTTTGTGTTGTGAAGATGCTGACTGCTGTTTCTGCTCATGTCAACAGCAGTGATGAACACACACATCCTGATTAGCTCTCCTTATTGATCGAGCCCTCACATCAGCAAACACACTCACACGCTCAACAAGGACTCGACATCATCTGTAGAAGTGTACAGAGCAATAGTTCATAAGACATCACATGAAGCTGTAAAGTCTGCTGTGAGGAATAAGACACACTTGACCTCAGAAGGAAATCTTGTAGTATAAAGTGTAATTGAAAATGAGCTGATTTTCATTATTTATATTTAGATCATATTTATTTTATATTGTGGACAATATTGTAAATAAACTAAACACACACAAACTCAATCTCTTGGTGTCTTTGTCTCCTGTCTGACAGTCACTAGAGATGTAGTCAATCCACCTTTGAGTCCAAATGTTAACAAGGCCAAGACACTTCTTCAGTTTAGATAATAAGACTGTGATGAGACTTTTATATGTTTTCAGGAAAACTGCAAACTGTACAAACATCAGGGCCAGTCAAAACCTCACCACGGCCCAAAACCCTACAGACTCCACAGGGTTAACTTTGTCTTCATCACTGTTATTTATTTATTGCCAGAACATCTGACAAATTCTTAAATAAACCTTTCCAATAAACAAATGCAAATATAAACAACAATATAATATGAACATGTAAAATATGAGTAGAGAATTTATAGACAATTCATCTAAATAATCGTTAAATACAGTCATACAGTGCATTTGTCTATACACACATTTGTATAGATATGAATAAAATAACACCCATAAAAATTTGCCCATTTGCCAACACACTGAGTGGGGAATAGGGGCTTCTATATTTGTTAAACCACTATGTAACTCTCTGTTTGGAGTTGCTGTTGAGTGGAAGAGTATTTACCTCAGTGTCTCCAGTTTACAGTGTTGACTCTTCAGTCCATCAGAGAGAAGCTTCACTCCTGAATCCTGCAGGTCATTGTTACTCAGGTCCAGCTCTCTCAGCACACAGTTTGAGGATTGTAGAGCTGAAGACAAACTCTCACAGCACTGAACAGTAAGATTACAGCTCTGTAGCCTGTGTAGAGGACAAACACAATATTTATGAGGTCATCTGGGACCTCACTGATTAACAATGCTTACTCAGTACAACGACACTAGATTTCACCATTATGGTTGTATGTACTAACAGTAGTGTAGCATGATATACCGAAACTATAAAAGCATAGGGATACCCTAGCACTCAAAACAATACAATTCCGAATTTTTTTAATACCGGTATTTTTAAATGACAGCTGTATTTGTGAGTGCTCGTCAATAGGGGGCAGTGTGGGAGCCGTGCGCTGCTTCTACAGCAGGGTTTTCAAACCCGTGGTCTGATACTCTTGAGACGATAGTTTGTGGCCCCGCCTTCATTCAAAAGTTTAATGTTAGTGCAGCCCGTGAGTTTGATGAACGAGCCCACCAATCACAGTGGAGTATGTCAGATATTTGTATTAGAGCTGCAACAACAAATCAATTAAATTGATAAAAATCGATTACTCAAAGCTTTGGCAGTGAATGTCATAATTGAATTTCATAATTGATTTGTTTCGCACGACACGGGGACGTTTGATTATTAAAAAACACGCGGAGTGAACACGGTCTCTCTCGCTCACTGATATAGACTTCGGCACATCAGACAGGGATTAGGAGGAAGGGAGTTCAACAGCAGGTGTGTTGGCTGGAGCTGATAAAGAGAAAGACGTGTCATCATTACAATTATGCAGCGTTTTAACCGCCTAATGCTTATTTCATGTTTTAGATAAACATCTACATGTAAATACAAACAAGCACTAGTAAAACAAGACATTTAGAGTTTGTGAAACAAATTCATTCAAATATAAATTGCTGATGTGTTTTATTCATATCAGATACACAGGGTGTAAGTAACTATAAAGTTGAATCTACCCTTCTCTAAGTTCACCAGACACTCACTTGCATGTATTCTGAGAATAACTGGTGAATTTACATGCTGAATCCTGCGTGTTCTGCTGTTATGAATGAGGCAAATGCGCGACTGCAAGTAAACATGGCACTTTGACTTACAGAGCTCTTTTGGAGGTTTTGATGACTGCTGATAGTCTGATGAGACACTCGTCTGATCTCTGGAATTTCTGAAGCTCAAACTCCTCCAGCTCCTCCTCTGAGGTCAACAACACAAAGACCAGAGCAGACCACTGGGCAGGTGAAAGGCGAGCAGATGACAGATGTCCACTACTGAGGTGAGACTGAATCTCTTTCAGCAGAGTTTGGTCGTTCAGTTCATTCAGACAGTAGAACAGATTGATGGATCTCTCTGGAGACAGATTCCCTTCAAGTTTCTGCTTGATGTAGGCAATTATTTCCTCTTTGCTCTGGTCTCTGTCATCCTGCTGTGTCAACAGGCCTCGTAAGAGTTGTCGATTAGACTGGAGTGACAGACCGAGAAGGAAGCGAAGGTAAAGGTCCAGATGTCCATTCTCACTTTCCAGAGCCTTGTCCACTGCTGTCTTCAGCAAATCAATCATGCCTTTATTTCTGCTTTTCTGTCTAAAAAGAAATCCACTCTTCTTCTCGCTGTGCAGATGTTGATAAAGGGCTGCAATGAACTCCTGAATGCTCAAGTGAAGAAAGCAGTACATGGTACCAAGAATGATTCCCGTCTCCTCCTTAAAGATCTGGGTACACATGCCTGAGTACACCGATGCCTTATAGACGTCAATGCCACAGTCTTTCAGATCGCTCTCATAGAAGATCACATTGTTTCTTTCCAGCTGCCGGAAGGCCAGTTTCCCCAGTGAAAGGATGAGGTTTGGATCCCAGGAGACATCTGCTGTGTTTTCTCCATCATACTTTCTTCTGCTCTGCTGGATCTGAAAGCGGAGAAAGTGTGTGTACATCTGTGTCAGAGTCTTGGGAGATTCCTGCAGTGTTTCAGCATGAGCCCTGTGTTTCAGTTTCAGCATGTTCTGGAGAACAGTGACTGAAATCCAGCAGAAGACTGGGATGTGGCACATAATAAAGAGACTCTTTGACTGTTTAATGTGATCAATGATTTCTCTGGCCTGATTCTGATCTGTGAGTCTCTTTCTGAAGTACTCCTCCTTTTGGGCATCATTGAATCCTCGTATCTCTGTCAGCCGGTCGATACAGTCAGCAGGAATCTTACTGGCAGCTGCTGGTCTGCTGGTGATCCAGATGAGAGCAGAAGGAAGCAGATTTCCCTTGATGAGGTTCGTCAGGAGAACATCCAGAGAGACTGCTGAAGATACATCACCACACGTCTCATTACCAGCAAAGTTCAGAGGAAGACGACATTCATCCAATCCATCAAGGATGAATAGGACTTTGAATCGTGTGCTTCTTGTAAGGTTCAGTCCTTTAGTCTCTGGGAAAAACTGAGTTATGAGGTCTTTTAAACTTTGTCTTTCTTTCTCCTTTAAGTTCATCTCTCTGAATGGAAGAGGAAATATGAAGCTGATGTCTTGATTTTCTTTCCCTTCAGCCCAATCCAGAACAAACTTTTGCACAGAGACTGATTTCCCGATGCCAGCAACTCCTTTTGTCAGGACAGTTCTGATCTGCTCGTCTTGTTTAGCTGCTTCAAACAAATGTTTGCATTCAACCTGTATCTCTAGTGACTGATGACGTCTGGAAGCAGCTTTAATCTGTCTGATCTCATGTTCAGTGTTGACCTGTTCACTCGCACCCTGAGTGATATAGAGATCTGTGTAGATCTTATTCAGAAGTGTGGAGTCTCCTTGCTGAGCAATTCCTTCAAACACACTTTGATATTTCTTCTTCATGCTACATTTAAGCTGATTAATGAAGAACAGCTCATCTAAACACAGGAGAAAAGAAACAGGGATTTAGTCTCGACTTTTTTAGCTATATTAGTAAGTGTCAGTCTGACAGATACCCATGAGTCTCTTACCCTGGAGAGTATCAGCAGCTTGATCTTGCTTCATCTCTCTCAGGAAGAAGAGTGTGAGATCAAGAGCTGCTTCTGTGATAATGCTTCTGTTCTCAATAAACTCTTTTACAAACTCTTGTCTGTTTTTGTCTTGTAAGATTTTCCTAAAGTTTTCCAGTTGATTCTTCAGAAATCTGATCATTTTGCTCTCAAGATTCTATGATTGAAGAAAAGAGAAGAACAATATTTAAATAAAACATTCATTAACATACAGTTGTACGTCCACAAACTACTCAATAAAAACAAAAAGACATTATAATATGAGTTGAAGTTAAACGCTTGATTCTGATTGGCTGATAAACTTTGTGAGGTGTTGTTATTTTCAGATAAACACACAGCTAAAGCAGATTTGGCAGGTTTTGAGCACATGACAGTTCCATATCTCTTCTTCGCAGTCAAACATCACATCAAAACACACAGAAAGCTTTGGATTTGTAAGAAACTAGTTTCACACACAGGAGAAGTTTGAGGACAAAAACCTGACAAATGTCTGGAACACAACATGGTGGCTTAAGCTGTGGGAACATCAGCATCCCAGCAAACATATTTCAATTATTACATTTATATTTAAAAGAAGTCTAATAGATGTTTAACAACAGCCCAAAACTACACTAGACATCAGATATGCAGCAGTGTGAATCTGTCTGATCTGTGTATTTGATGACTAGTCTAGTTCTGGACTATAGTTAGATGTTTAGTAGATTTTTTTCTGACAGCTTAAATTTAGCCTTTTTTTTTTTGGTCTGGCTATCATTGTTTAGACATCTATTAAACACTGCAGAATAATCCACTCTGGTCTGTTGAATTATTAGAAAATAATACACACTAAATGTGTAACGGTGACTGTACGTGTATCACAGGTGTGAACTATTTGCGAGTAATTCAATGAACTGCAGTCAATTATTCCTCACTTCACAAATACTTTTTAATTCTTGAAATCTTTAATTTCGTAAAAAATAACAGTTACAAATGAAATGTGTTGCAGAAGCAGGATCTTTTCCAGTAAACATTTTGTGTGTTATATTTACAATTAAAATATGAATCTAATGGAGTTTTTCCTACCTGGAAGATCCACTGGAGATTGTCTGTGAAGCTCTTGTGTCTCCTGTGAGTCTCGTCTCCTGAATTTGCTGACTCATATTCAACACTGTTAACAGGTAAAACTACTGTAATCATACATTTAGAGGCAAACAGATACAGATATATTTTACAAACACTGAAAATAATGAATGCTCTGTAGTGGCGCTTATAATAAGGAGACCACTGGACTACTGCTGTGTCATGTATTAATTTTTTTTTTCCCAATGCTTCATCTATATTTAGATATATTTACAAAATAGTTGGGTTATAAACATCTTCAAAACATGTTTTATGTCACACAAATAATAGAAATGACATGAGGATGAAGATGACATGAGACACTGAATAAGAAACTAAATCGGCCACTAGGTGTCTGTAAATGAGTCAAAGTCATTGAGTCATTTGATTCATTCACACTACTGATTCATTCAGAAGTGATTCCTTTACTGGATTGTTGGTTCACAATAATATGCCTGAAACAATCCATGTGTGATCAATAATGTGAAACACAATATACCTTCTGGCAGATGATGGTGTTTTCTCTCTGAGGTCTGGTGGTGGATAACCCATTGAGCAGTCACTCTTCAGAGACACAGAGCTGGACACACATGATCCTGATCTCACACTGAACACACAAACACACCAGAAGAATAAACTGCAGGACAAACTTCAGTCTCCTTAGTACACCTTGTATTAAGTCTGACAGATGAGACAATTATTGGAAAAAAAAAAAACATTTCACCCTGCACAAAACTAGCTCAAAGTAACTCTTAGCTCAAGGTCAGGCTGATCAGGTCTGTTAAACAGATTAGACTTACAGTGCGTACAGAAAGTATTCAGACCCACTCTTTGTTCTATTGTGGTCATTCACTAAAATCATTTAAGTTCATTGTTTCCTCATTAATGTCCACACAGCAGCCCATACTGACAGAACAACACTGAACTGTAGACGTTTTTGCAGATTTATTAATAAAGAAAAGCTGAAATATTACATGGTTCAGACTCTTTGCTGTGAACTCAGCTGCTGTCCATTTCTTCTGATCCTCCTTGAGATGGTGTTTCACCTTCAGTTGAGTCCAGCTGTGTTTGATTACACTGATTGGACTTGATTAAAGCCACACACCTGTCTATATAAGAGCTTACAGCTCACAATGCATCTCAGAGCCAATGAGAATCATGAGGTCAGAGGAACTGCCTGAACAGCTCAGAGACTGAATTGTGGCAAGATACAGATCTGGCCAAGGTTACAGAAACATTTCTGCTGCACTGAAGGTTCCTCAGAGCACAGTGGCCCCATAATCCTTTAATGAAAGATGTGTGGGACGACCAAACATTTTCTAGAACTGCCTAAACTGAGCTGTCAATAGATCTGTCAAATGCTCTGATCCACTGATTTACAACAAAATAAATGTAAAGGTATTGAAGCTTCATGAAGCAGCGCTCCAACATCAGCCATCAGCTCTGTTTACTGGAGTACTCTTGTGGATTAGCGGTGTGTTACTCGTTCATGTACACTCAGAGCGTGTTTCGCTGGTTTGTGTTTTAATCTTCTGTGTTTATTGTTAGCTGTCTGGATATTGAATTACTCTTTGTGGATTACCCTTGATTATGAATGATTGCTTGTTTTGTCCCCTTGCCTGTCTAAAAGATACTCTGAATAAGAAACTAAAACCATCACCAGGTGTCTGTAAATTTCTTAATTCACCAAAAGTCATTGAGTGATTTGATTAATCCAAACAACTGATTCATTTACTAATGACTCTATTTTCTGGATTGTTGGTTCACAATAACATGTTCAATACAGTCCAAGTGTGACCAATAATGTAAATCACTAAATACCTTTTGACTGATGATGGTGTTTTCTCACTGAAGTTTGGAAGATTGCCACCTTTAGACCGGTCACTCTTCAGAGACACAGAGCTGGACACACGAGATCCTGATCTCACACTGAACACACAAACACACCAGAGGAATAAACTGCAGGACAAACTTCAGTCTCCTTTACAAGAGTTTATCAGACAAATATGAGTTTGTTCAGTTTAATTCAGCACAGACTAATAGTTGACTGAAGGTCTGTCTGTTGTCATGTTAAAATAATGGTGTAAAAACAGAGTCAATACCTGTGTTTCTCTGAGAGAGAGTCCTTTACTCGCTCCTCTGCCATACTGCAGCTAAAACACCAATGCAGACATTAGCAGAGCTTTCAGGAAACAATCATACATACATACATAAATATATATATATATATATATATATATATATATATATATATATATATATATATATATATATATATATATATATATATATAAATATATATATATATAGTCCTTAACATAAATGCAGTTGGTTTAACCCTGATCTGACATCTCAGCTGTTTCACATTTGATTTAAGGTAAATGCATGTTATATAGAGTTTATCAAGAGAAGTTCAGGTTCAGCCAATTGTTGATTTAGTGAGTAATAAAATGTCTCTCTACTAAAGAGGCTATTTGGTTAATGAGTTACTCTGATGGTCAAAGGTTAAATGCAGTGTTGTTTAAGGATCGTCAGCTTGTTGTTTTTCAGCAGCTTTTCTTCCTGTTCAACTGAAGGTCGTGACTCTGAATGTTTAGAGTTATATTTAATGCTGAATTATTGGACACTATTGAGTCAGTCTGATATAGAAGAGCACAAACACTTTAAAGTGATTAAAAATAAAGCTTTTAGACACAGTGTTTAAGTCACCGTGTTTGACTCAGTGTTTAATCGGTGTTTGAGGATTTGATCTTCAGGATCAGACATTTAAATCACACTAACACATATAAAACCCCTTCATCATCTCCACAAATCAGCGTAATGTAGAAGTGTTAAACTCACATGCAGAAGTACAGACACTCTTGTGCAGCAGGAACACAATCTGAGCTCTTTCACTCGCTTCACTAAAACACACCTGTGTGATCTACAGGTATATCCTGAAATATTATTGGCTCCACTGACATGAATATTCATGAGATTCTCCTGACTGTGGGTGTGTCCTGAAGACGAGTGTGTTGAAGGAAGATTTAGAGAAGGTATTTAAGATGAAATCTGAGAGGTCTCTGAAGAATATTTAGAGCAATGTTGAACCTATAAAATAAGATTAGAGAATTCTATATAAATGAGTACACCTCATACAGATCTCTCTGTTATATTATTATTATTTTCTATATGATGCTGTTCAATAATATTCAATAAGTGTGTTTATACAATAGATTAGTCAGTACCAAAGGCAAAACTGAACTAACTGAACAAAATAACTGAAGATCACAGTGAAGAAAAACAGCACACACAAATGAATAATGTTGAACCAGAGGAAAATCAAGAAAACCATTAAACAGTATTACATTTAGTTCCAATGTTGTAGTTTGTCTTTTATTTATTGTTTGCAGCACATAACTTGAATGTACATGTATTATCTCTCTATTTCTGAAGGTGTTTTTAAACTATTTTTTAATATCTGTTTGTCTATATTTGCTGTTAGAAATATTATATATATATATATATATATATATATATATATATATATATATATATATATATATATATATATATATATATATATATATATATTTTTTTTAAGGCAGTGTATTTATTGATGCTGTGCATTGTATAGATACAGTATTCAGCATTTGAAATGGTTCAAAATGTTTTTTTTTAATTATCCTAAGACAAGAACAGGACAGCTTTGATGGCTTATTGACTCATTTACTCATTCACTCATTTACAATAGAGATGGTTTAATACCCTTTTTATTCATCATTTCTAAAAAGTTCAGGATAAAAGGTAAAAAAAAATGTAAATAATTTTCCTCAGAAACTGGAAGACGGGGTTGATAAGTATTTGTTGTGTCAAATGATTTATTAATATCAGTAAAAGTATCTAACTTAGCTGTTTTTATTCATTTAATTGTTCTTTTGATTATACGTTTGAAATTGACTTTTTAAATTAAATACAGATAACTTCATTATCTTAATTGAGCTTTACAGTAGCTCTTTATTGAAATCAAGGAACGATAAAAACTTTTAGATTGGGTTTTTAGTGATTGTGGTGTTTTCCAAATAGTGTAATAATGAAGGTTCACGATCCATAAACAAGAGTATTTTAATCAGTTAACATGAGATAACTTTGAACCAGAATAGTTTAGTTTAATAACAACTGAAACAGTGATTTAATAATAGTTTCTGATTTATTTTACAAAAATAAAACATTGATAAAAATACATTATTACATGGGTAATATCTATATATAATATTTTAAAATGGCTTTATTTACTTTATTAAGAGTATGTATATATATATTTTGATAAAAGACAATGAATGCATGTCATATATTCATGAAGACACTGATGTAGTGTGCAGAGGTAAACTGATATTTACTTATCAAGATATTCTTCATCATTTAAATAACATTTTTATTCATTTTTATGCTTGTGAATGACTGAACCACAAATAATAAATAGTCAAATTAAATCAGAGGGGATGATTGTGCTAAATATTCTATTAATAATGTTTTTAAAATGAACATATTTTCATTTTTTAGCTTTTTACAATTGCTGGACATGTTTTGTCCAATTATCTCAAGAGTCAGTGACATATATATATATATATATATATATGTGTGTGTGTGTGTGTGTGTGTGTGTGTGTAGGGAATGTGTTGAAGCATGAGACAGGATGTTGTGATAAATGCGGGAAAATAGCTAGTCATAATGATATTTGTTTTCAAGATAGCATTAAAACGTATAAAAAATGTATAACAAAAATAACAAATGTCTCCGGAGGTAAAGTTTAGGTTGTTTATTAATATATTCATGTTGTTTAGTTTTGTAAAATCCTTTTTTAATTTGTTTTACATTTGAGTCTTATTGAGTTTTTTGTTCTTTTTACATGTTTAATGTAGCCTACAGCATATCAGTGATGACCAACTCGTCAATTGCAATCGCCTGTTAGATCTGATACTTTTGCTGTAAAATATTAGAAAAAATAGAAAATTACATTAACCATTATTGTGTTGTTTTAAAGCACCTTTCTTCTTCATTTTACGTTTAAAACATAATATTAGGATTCCTTGACGAATAGAAAAAATAACTTATTTTATTATTCTTTTTTTTTTCTTTCTTTTTTGAAAGAAAATGTATATTTTTATTCAGCAATAATGTTACGTTGATAGTATTTATATTTTGAATAATAATTTGCCAGAATTTAATCAATCAATCCTGTAAAAATATCATAGAAAAACATTTAACATCACAACTTTGACAATACACTGAAGGATCATCCGACATAATAGTGTCAAAAACTTAAACTTGGCATCACATAAACAAACTTAAAGTATATTAAAATAGAAAAGCATTATTTTAAATTGTAATAACATTTCCTAAGATTAACCAAACCCGAACCTTTCATAATAATAACACAAACAGTGATGTTTAATCCTGAAACGTTGAATAGCCTAATGTTATTTGAAATAAAAAAAAATGAAAATGTGCTTTAATTGTCAAATCTAAACTGAAAACTAAAATCGCCAGTAGGTGGCAGATTGTCACTATTACAGTTTTTCCCAATTGTTTACACACAATTACTTGTACTTCAGACACAATGACAATAACATGTGACTGATGCACCAACCTTCAGAACCAATTCTGCTGAACTACAAGCACAATTCCTGCTTTACACCCATATTGCAGGTTTAAAACACACTTTTTTAAAACACTAGACACAATTCTCTGCATTTGGCACAATTTTCATGCAGAAAATCTCTTGTTTTTACATGGAACACACTGTCATTCACAATTCTAAAGTCAGTTTTCCTACTTTGCATACTAACTCATCACATGAGTAAACACCTGTCAGACAGAATTGCAATTTAGAAATCAGAGCTCATCTGGTTCATAACTGGTTCACTGCCCACCCATGTTTTTTTTTTTATCTCCTTCCATATTCTCCATTCCTTAATCCCATTGAAGATTTTTTTTCCTGCTTGGGGATGGAAAGTGTATGACCGAAATCCACACTTTATTTATTTATTTTTTTACTGTAACTGTATTCTGTAAATCCTTCTGTTGATGGTATGTAGACCACATTATGTGCACCTTTGTGTTGGTTGGAATGAACACTGTACACTGTTTTTGTTGGGTAAATACAGTAAAATATAAGTGGTACAGTGTGTTTTGTATAAAAACAATATTCTGAAATATTTTATGATGCACTTCTGTAGGCCTATGTATGTCTGTAGTAAGTGTAACACTGAACGAAAAAGGCTGACAGTAAGTCATTATGATGAATGGAGAAATAGTGGTCATAGTGTTTTACAATCAGCACATCAGTGTTCAACTGATCCTATAAATGTCTATTGATGTGATGGTTTGTGTGCGTCATTTAAAAACAAAATACCATGTTGAAAAGAAATTACATTGTTTTGAATGTAATGTTTCATTTTGCAGGAGAATTGAAGGGTTTCACCCTAGAGTTCTGACAATATGAGGCATGCTTTCAGAAAATGTGTGTAATCAATTGGGAAAAACTGTAAATTGTGTGGATTTCGGTCATACACTTTCCATCCCCAAGCAGAAAAAAAAATCTTCAATAGGATTAAATAATGGAGAATATGGAAGGAGATAAACAAATAAAAACATGGGTGGACAGTGAACCAGTTATGAACCAGATGAGCTCTGATTTCTAAATTGCAAATCTTTGTGACAGGTGTTTACTCATGTGATGAGTTAGTATACAAAGTAGGACAACTGACTTTACAATTGTGAATGACAGTGTGTTCCTTGTTAAAACAAGAGATTTTTTGCATGAAAATTGTGCCAAATGCAGAGAATTGTGTGTAGTGTTTTGAAAAAAGTGTTTTAAATCTGCAATTTGAGTGTAAAGCAGCTTGTAGTTTGGCAGAATTGGTTCTGGAGGTTGGTACATCAGTCACATGTTGTAGTCATTGTGTCTGAAGTACAAGTAATTTTGTGTAAAAAAAAAAAACTGTAAGTGAGTCATTGTTCATTTACAGTTTTTTTTTTTTGATTGCTCAAGCACAATTTTGAAATGAAGGCTAATTTTGTCAAAACACTACACACAATTTCCACATCCATACACACAAACAACAGAACACATCAGAACTTATGCAAAATGAAACACTTCATCCAAAACTTTACAACACTATAACAAAACACAATTTTAACTCCGTACAGAACACACACGCCTCATTCAAGATAAATCCGTTTGCTTCATTTACACACTGCGGTAATCAATCTTAAACACTCGTATAATTTCTAACTGACTAATACTGATATAATCTGGGTTTGGTTTGTTTCAGAGATATTGCTATAAAGTACATGAACATACTGTATTCACCAAACAGTGATAGACTGAAAGGTAAATATTGCCCTATCCTAATAAAAACCATACAACAAATGTAAAAACAAATCAGCTTTCTGGTGATGTATACATTTCAATATAAATAAAAAATCCCATGCCCTGTCTCCTGTTTACCAATCTTCCTCCCCTCCTTGCTTCCTCTTCCATACTGCAACATTGGCTTCCATATTTATTGAAGATTATTTATTTATAGCTCCTGTAAAACATATTTATTGAAAACTAATATATATACTACTGTAAAAATTTATTGAAGATAAATTTAATAGTTTATACCTAATACCTAGTTAGTTTTTCATGATTGCTAACACACTAAAATTAAACTTTTCCTACAATTAGCAAAACCGTACACTCGTGGAGCAAAACACAAGGCTAGATCTGCACAACTGTAAGCACATTGTCAGCTTCACACTTTTTGCAAAACATTACACACAGTCATTTGCAAATCACTAAACACACTTGGATGCTTTTGACACTGAAATTTTTCATAATGGAATTTCCTTGCAATTTCAAAGCAAAGGCCTTCAAATGAGCACACACATGAACTATAGGTTAAACACAGCTATCAGGTGTGCACACACACTGCTGCAAAACTGTAGACACACCAATGAGCTGTAACCACAATAAAAGAAGCAATATAGGTATAACCATATATGGCATACCAAAATGTTTATATCATTTGTATAAATATTACCATTTGGAATAAAAAGCTATAAATAAGAAAAGTAAAAAGCACTTAATTGCAAATGAAACATAACTGTGGATAAGTGAAAACACTGATAGAGAATGAATAGGTATAATAAAGCAGGAATAAGTGTATGCAATGTGCTGCAAACCCTTGAAGCAGACGCAGACGTGACGCAGACGTCACGTTTAAGCAGCGGAACAGTAATGTGGCAGACGACATGTTCGGCAGACGCAGACGTCACGTTCAGCAGACGCTGAATCTGCCTCGTAATAAAGCTTTAGCTGCATCCCATAAGATTATAGGACTTACTTCCCCATTATCATTATTCTCTAAGTATAATTTCTGATTTAATTTGGGCCACTACTTCTGTTTTCCCTAGTATACTTGTATTTTGCCTGTGTCTGTCCCTGCTAAACATAAAAAAATCCTACTGTAAACTGCATGAGGTGAAGAATAATAGGAGTATTCTCGTTTTGAGGGGTGAAGATTTCTCCAAACATCTAATACTCCAAGATCTTTCAATGAATTCTTAAAACTTCTTAATTAAGCCGTTTTAATTCTTTTATTATTGGAAGTGTGCTTTTGTTGGTTATGAACTATATTGAAATCATCTGCACATATTGTTATTCCCTTAGTTTCCATAGCCAAAAGGTTGATAATTGTATTGAACAGTGTTTTACTGCCAGGGGGTGCATAGATATTTACTAAAGTGATTAATTGTTCATTTAGTTTTCCCTGAAGCAAAATATATCTGCCTTCTTTATCTGATATCTCTTTTAGCAACTCAAAATTAAGAGAATTATGTATTGATATTGAAACTCCCTTTTTATTATTTTTCCTAAAAGAACTATAGAAAGTTTGTGTATATCCAATTTTTTTAAAGTTTATTACGTTCAGATGGGGAAAGGTGTGTTTCTTGCAAGAATATGATTTGATTTTTTTCACGTTTTATTTTGGCTATAACCTTACTCCTTTTAATTTGGTTATTTAACCCATTTACATTTAAAGATGCAATTTTAACATATCTTTGCATGGTAATTTCAGAAAGTTAAGTTGGCAACCTTTAAAACTAACAAAAATGATAATAAAAATAAACAAAGAAAAAAGAACATTGGCTTTTAAAGTTGTGGACCACGTTTTACCCAGCAAAACCCAGCTCCAATCCTGGGGAGAAGGATTTATTCCTGCCTCTTGCAGGGGCCCCTCATTTCTAACATACCAATGTAATCACTTGTCTTTTTTTTTTCTTTTTAACTCAGATTATTAACTTAAGTAAATATTATTTTAAACAAAATGATTTCTATAGCCACTCAAGGATTCCAACCAACTAGGAATCATGAGGATTGTTCAAATACAAAATGAAACATATTCAGTCCAGAACGACGTAGTTTTTACCTTTTAAATGACTCAATCGAGAAGAACACATATTCAAACAAATTGTAGAATGGTTAGAGTTCAAGTATTTCAGCCGAAGTCAGTTCGCACTTATAAAGTAGTTTGAAATAGTGTTATTAGTAAGTTGTGTATCGTAACAGTGCCTCCGCATACCTCTTTAACGTTAACAGTCAGCGGTGTTTCTCAACAGTTAATCTTCATTCAGTGTTTGTCTCTGAAAGCTCTTCAATCTTTCCCGAACACGATCAGGAGCGATCCGTCCAGCTCTTAGCCACTGGGTACGGCGTGTCAGTCTTTCTTACCATCGACACCGGGGGTCTTCGGATACCTGCTGAGTCATCATCAGATCCACCGTATATCCTCTCTTATTCAAATCTTTCGTAGCTTCAGCCGCACTTTCGTAAAGTTGTGGTCCTGTCTCCCAGTGTATTCGCATCTTGGCTGGGTAGGGTGTCTGAAATCGGATTTTGATCTCCTTGAGGACATTTTTCACTTCTTTATATTCCTTCAGTTTTGTATTAATCTCCATGGGGAAATCGTGCGCAAAGAAAATCGGCTTGCCATCGTGTTGCGGTTCTTTTGCCCAGGCAGCTTGCAAGATCTTATCTTTAGTGCTGTACTGCAGGAAATTGATTATAATCAATCTTGAAGTATTATTATTTTGAGGTCTAGGACTGAGAGATCTGTGTGCTCTCTGTACCTGCAGGTCTAAATCGGAGTCCAGTGAGAGCTCAGTTTGTGATGAAATTAATCATGGACGTCCCTTCTGCTCCTTCTTTAATACCGTATATTCGAATATTATTTTGTCGTGATTGGCCCTCAAGATCTGTGACCTTATTCTGCATAATTTTTTGCTCTTTCAAGGTGTGCAGTAAGGCGTCTTTTAGTTCAAGGTTTGCCGACTCGAGTTCAGTTTATTCGCTCCTCTGCTTCATTCAGTCTTGTGCCATGTGACTGAATATCTTCGGTGATGTCTTCTAGCTTCTAGTTTATGTCGCTTTTCAGCTTGTCCACTTCTGTTTTCATATCCTTTATGAACTCTTCTTTGAATTGGCTGAATTCTTTTCTTAAATCTGTCTTCAGTTCGGAGATATCTCTGCTGAGTGCTCTCACTGCTCGCAAAGTTTTGGCGCCATGTTCTTTCTCAGGTAGGCCTAACTTGTCATTATCATTCCTCGTCTTCTTTTCCTCCTCGCTTAATTTTAACTTTGAATTCCCCATTTTAGGTTTTGCCCCATTTATTTTGAAGTCGTCTAGCGCAAAGCTCACTTGAATTGGTAAAAGTATAAGGGCTTTTTCAACACATTGACCAGGAGAGTATGTTCTATGTTGCCATCTTACCACTCACCCAACTATGGCATTTATGTATGTATTTGCAGCTATTTTGAGAAAAGGTGACATTAAATTTTGCAAAAACATCCTTCAAAACGCTAAGAGGGTGTGAGTAAAAAAAATTCCAAGGAAGCACCTGGCTTTATCAAATGCCAGAACACACAAGCGACAAGGATGGGATTCGAACCCACGCGTGCAGAGCACAATGGATTAGCAGTCCATCGCCTTAACCACTCGGCCACCTCATCACATATTTGCTATTTGCTATTTGCTGCTATTTTCAGTAAAGATGACTTTAAATTTTGCAACAACATCCTTCAAAACGATAAGAAGGTGCGAGTAAAACACCTTCCACGGAAGCACGCGTCACCAAAATTGAAATGAAATGTTACATTTTATATTGTTGAAAAAGATATCAATATTAAAAAATGTCTATATTAAATGTGAAATATATTTATTTGTTTACATGTAGTCAGTGAAACACTATTCAGTGTTTATTAAACTCATCTGGTCATTGTCTGTTTCTTTTAAAGTCTTTAAATTTAATATTAAGCCTTGAAGGGCAAAAACTTAATTTAATTCACAGGCCATATAATTCAATAAATACAATTCAGTAATTCATATAAAGCATAAAATGTCATAAATATTAACATATTCATTAGATAAAACTAACATCTGCACTGGAAAAAATATTTAGCCCAGCTTTGTAAGCTCAATTTAAACAAGAAAAATATTCATCCTAAAACATGAAATAAATGTTATAGAAACCAAAATTTAACTTTCTCAAGTATCAAAATATCGTTACAACACCAACTTATACATTTTTTGATTGTATTTCTTGAAAAGTAAAGCTTCAATGAATGATCTGGCAGATAGAACCTCATAATTCCAAGCGGAAAATGACTTGGGTTTTTTACTTCAATTCGCAAGTGCAAAGTAACTGACATGACAGAGACCTTAAGGGTCCTCTAAATGCAAATGATCAATGTATGAAAGAGAAATGCTACACACACATTGTTTGATATATGGAATGCAAAAACTTTTAACCTCAACATCACAAAATCATTCAGAACGCAGATAGAACCTTATAATTCTAAAATGACAATTTGCCGAACCTATTTTACACAATCTAATTTCACTTAATAAACAGTTTTGTCTTAAAATGTAATCAAAATTCTCTAAAACTGGACTTTTCCACCAAGCTCTCAAATTTTGCCATATTTCCTTCTTTTCAATATTGGGATATAATCTTTTCCAGTACTCTCCTGCTTTGGGTGTAACAAACACGTCTTTAGATAAGCAAGAATAAAACATTTTTAGTATACCATCTTTGAAAGCATATTGATTTTCTTTAAAGTTTATCACTCTTCCTTCATCGCTGTGCATTTCCAATTTATTCTCTATCTTTGACAAGAGTTATTGAAAATCTATTTACTAACTTGAAAAAAATAGACCAAAAGAATGGAAAGAAATTATAGAAAACAACAGAAAGACCTTCTGCAGTTGCTATTGATCTATTTAATGTCTCCAACATGACATGGAGTCCAAACTATTGTGTTGTACTGATGTCTACACCTACAACAATCAAAAACCCAACCTCACAGTAACCTGTTGTGTTTTAGCAACATCTACACCAACCACAAGCCTAAACCCCACGTCACGGTAAACTTTTGTGTACCCTAAAGGTCTGCGCCGACCACAACCCTAAACCTTGCCTACTTAAAAAGCTTAGCCATGGAGCCTGGATGGCTGAGTCGGTAGAGCATCAGACTTTTAATCTGAGGGTCCAGGGTTCAAGTCCCAGTTTGGGCATATAAGACCCTTTTTGTGGAGCCACAGCTTTTGCGGTTGAGCTATTGCTTGCCTAAAGTTTCAACTGGATGCACCACACCACACGTGTGCTAGCCATGAGGACATGGCAGTACATGTAGTTGTGGCCGAGTGGTTAAGGCGATGGACTCGAAATCCATTGGGGTCTCCCCGCGCAGGTTCGAGTCCTGCTGACTACGTGCTGTCAGTGTGCAGTATTTTAATTTGCGACCTTCCTTGATTGTAAACAACTCCATTGTTTCTTGTGAAAATGGATGTGATGGTAGGCAAAAGCCACAAAAATAAATCGGCAGCCATGGTACCTAACTGCCCTGGAGGCCCTCCATTTTCAAAGACATTTGACAGAGAGTGAAGGTCCAGTGGTTGTCCCATAGCTTGCCGTGATCGTATAATGGTTAGTACTCTGCGTTTTGGCCGCAGCAACTCCAGTTTGAATCTGGGTCACAGCAGATTTTTCAAGGTGATATTGGTGTTGGACTCTGTGTTGCCATCCGTAATCTCCAGCCTCCTTTTAGTGCAGGCTGTGCTAATGGCATGTCCTGAATGTTTATGTTTCCTAAAGTGTGGAAGACTAGTGATTCGATATGAGCAACGGGACCTTTGATGCCAGCATGCTGTGTAGATAAGCATTGATCAAGTCACGCTTCTAAGGCATGGAAGGAATCTTTTCAATTGTTAAGTCTCCATTCATTGCCACAACAACAGTAACCCCTTCTGCAGTTATCATTGATCTATTTAATATCTCCTACATGACATGGAGTAAAACTATTTTGTTTTACTGATGTCTACACCTACAACAACCATAAACCCAACCTCACAGTAACCTGTTGTGTTTTAGCAACATCTACAACAACCACAAGCCTAAACCCCACGTCACGGTAAATTTTTGTGTACCGTAAAGGTCTGCGCCGACCACAACTCTAAACCTTGTCTACTTAAAAACATTGCCATGGAGCCCGGATGGCTCAGTCAGTAGAGCATCATACTTTCAATCTAAGGGTACAGGGTTCAAGTCCCCGTTTGGACCCTTATAAGACCCTTCTTGTGGAGCCACAGCTTTTGCGGTTGAGCAATCGCTTGCCAAAAGTTTCATCTGGATGCACAACACGTGTACTAGCCATGAGGACGTGGCAGTACATGTAGTCGTAGCTGAGTTGTTTAGGTGATGGAAACCTGTTGGGGACTCCCCGCTTAAAGCAAGAAGCTTCTTCTCAACCATTTACTCCAGTATGCAGAAATTTTATAGGCTTGTTAAATGTCAGTACTTCCATGTCATACACCTCTTTAACAATATCATACCATTCGCCTACAGATGGAGGATCTTCCTTTAGCATTTTTTTTTGTAATGTTCTTTTTGCTAGTTGTTAGTAGTGTGTTAAGAAGATACACATCATTTTATGGTATTTCTGCAGAGTAAATTCCCAGGTACATAGTTTTAAAATAACATACCAGATTCAATCTCATTATTGCATTTATCTCTTTATTTAAATCTTGTGTATAATATTACAGTCCCCTAAATATGTGGAAATGATCTGCCAATACAATTTCAAATTTTCTCCAGCATTCACCATTTTTTGGTATTTGTTAGTATTAATTTGGCTACCCTTTCCCATTTATGTTTTGTATACATTATTGAGTGTTTCTTTGTTAATGTCAGACAGGAATAAAGTCTTGATACTAGTTTTTTTATTAACCTTCTTTTTGTAAGCATCTATAAATACCTGCACTACTGTTGTTTTTATGTCTTCAGAATCTCTTATGCTTTTATTGAAGTAGTGTCTAACTTGAAGGTAACGGAAAAAGTCTTGTTTATCTAAGTTATATATATTGGAAAGTTGTTGAAAACTTTCTAATTCATTATCAGTAGTGTTGAGACAGAAGGATGTTATGGCCTACAAACTCCATTGTTTAAATTTTAGATCTAGTTTTGCTGGTTTAAATTGAATATCATGTTCAACCCCTCTTAATATCTTAGCTTGTTTTTCACATTTAGGATTCTTTAATTCTTTGTACCAAATTTCTAAAGAGCTCTTTGTCAGGGAATTAAATTTATGCAATTCTGTATGTTAGAAGTTTCTATCTCCTAATAATTATTGGAGAGGTAAGTGGATTAGTAATTGTTCAAATTCTTTCCACTTTGCACAGTATTTGTCATTGCACCAACAAACTATGTGTCTAAGCTGTGCTGCCTTACAATAAACATCTAATGATGTTTTCCGTTTCAAATGAAGCGAGACACTAGTTTTTTCCATTCATCAAATTGTCTTTTTGGTTTCTCCACTGGTAAAGCTTTAAAGAGAAAAAGTGGGCATGGTAATATATTCATCTTTATTTTCTCTATTCGATTATATAGATCTAAAGATAGAAGGGGCCATCTGTTCAAATCCTTTATTATAGTTTCTGTAATGGGAAAGTCATTTATTTTTATAGATATCTGATAGGTCTGCAGAGATTTGAACTCCCAAGATATCTGATAGAAGGTATGTTCCATTTAAATGCATAATCCTTGTGTATTTTATCATCTGGGTTATAGTTGCATTAAAGAGTTTGTGTTTTAAGTAAATTTAATCTATATCCTGAATGTAATCCAAATTTGTCAAGAGAATACATCACCTTAAGTGAACTAAATTCTGGGTATGTAAGAAACAGAAACACATCATCACAATATAAACAAATTTTATGTTCTACATCTTTAATTTTCACTCCCCTTATTTCTGTATAATCTCTGATTAGTTGTGCCAATGGTAAAACAAATAATGCAAATAAGGAAGGACTTAATGGGCACCTTTATCGACATCCTCTAATATAATATGTTCTGAAAATATCCACAGTTATTTTAATTCTAGCTGTAGGAGTTTAATATAAAGATTTTAAAAATGTATAGTGTCATTCTCAAATCCAAATCGTTGCAGAACTAAATATAAAAAATCCCAACTCATCGAATCGAAAGCTTCTTCTGCGTCTAGGCTACTTAGAAGAGTGCTAATCTTGTTTTGAGCTATATAATCTATTATGTGAAGGGCTCGCCATATATTATCATATGTTTGTCTTTGTTTTATAAAACCTGTTTGATAAGTATCTATTAGGTCTGAAAGAATGTCCTATAATCGTTTAGCTAATATAGATGCATAGGGCCCTATCATACTCCCGGCGCAATGTGGCACAAGACGCAAAGCAATTGCTATTTGCTACTTTCACCTCGGCGCAAGGGTCATTTTGAGGCATTGCGCCAAACTGTTTAAATAGCAAATGCATTTGCGCTCGTATGTGCACCTATAGGCATTCTGGTCTAAAAAAGCAGGCGTGTTTTGGCGCGTTGCTATTTTGAGAAACTGTAAATAGTCTGTTCTTTAGACCAGAACAAAGTCGGTCTATTGCCTGGCGCAAAGTGCGCCAGGCAATAGTATATATATATACTATTATAATATAGGCAATATTATATATATCCTTAATATGTTAAGGATATATATAATAAGGATATATATATATAGGATATAAATATAAATGATTAAATTATTACAAAACATATTAATTTTTAGCCTACATGAATTTTAAAACCACAGTCTTCATACTTTCTTCATCTCGGGAGGCTTTTTCAGTTCATTTAATTTGCTTTTGTATAATGTTGTTATTATTAGTAATATTATTTATTATATCCATGTTTATATTTGTTTGATTAAAAACAAGCTTAGATTTGTCCACCTGTCAGGTTTTAGACCGTATGGGGCACAGCAGGTGTATTTGGAAATAACTCAGTTTTTTTAACACACTTGATTATCAATGTTAAAATTATTTGTTTGCTGGAAATTAGAACTGAGTTATTAAACTGAGTTATAGAGTTTTAAAACAAATTTTTGTGCTTAACAAACAAAATTAATTATTTATAGGCTAATTGATGTCTGAGCGTAAAGGTTTCCCTATCCACGAGAGCAAAAGCGAAAGTGAACTTACTTTACGTCATGTAAATAGCAAATGCAAATGCGCTCATGACGCGACGCAACTGGCTCTTAAAGGTAATGGGAGATGAGTCGCTCATTGGTTTATTCTCAAAACACACCTATAACTCATTAAGAAAATAAACTCAACCCTTTTAGACCATGCGCCATGGCGCAAAACGGATTTTCCCGTCCTTAAATTAGCAAGTATGGATTCTGACACGCCCTCAAATATTTTATTGAGTTCCACTTTAACTTCTTTGATATTATTAAAAATATCTGGATATTTACCATATTTAGTCTCTAAATCTTCAAGTTGTATATTTAGATTATTTATGTAATTCCATTTTTTTTCTTGATCCCCACATTATAAGTTTACCTCGCATAACAGCTTTTAGCTGCGTCCCATCGATACTAGGTGACACCTCTGCATTATTATTATGTTTTAAATATTGTAATAGTTCTTTTTTAACATATTCTACACACGTTAAATCATTCAAATGATTAAGTTTAAATCGCCGAAATGTCTTACTCAACCTGTCTCTTTCTCTCGTGTTTTCCACGAAAATTCTGCTCTTGAATTTTATAATTCTTACACCAACTTTCTTTCAAATGCTAATGCTTCTTTGCCATCTTGTTCAGACACTGAACAACTTGCTGAAACCTTTAATTCTGCTTGTGATTTTGCTTTAAATGAAGTTGCTCCTCTTAAATCAAAGAGGTCTAGGGTTAGTTCAATTCCTCAGCCCTGGTTAAATTCATCTACCCGTACTCTCAGGCAAGAGTGCAGAAGGGCTGAGCGCAGGTGGAAAAAGGATGGGCTTCAGGTTTCCTACCAGATTTTAAAAGACTGCCTAAATTCATATCAAGACTCGGTCAGTGAGGCTAAATCTAAATATTTTTCAAATTTGATTGCTAAAAGTGCAAGTAAGCCAAAAGTCCTTTTTAAAACTATTAATTAAGTTCTTAATCCAACTATGTGCTCTGTTCCTGTTGTCAATCTGGAGACGTGCATAAAGTTCTCAGACTTTTTTGCTCAGAAAATACAAGATATTAAATCACACCTCTTTCCCACCGACATAGATCATTCTGATTCGGTCCCTCCATCAAACAGTTTCACAAATTTTCAGCCTGTATCTTCTTCTCAGCTACTTAATACAATTTCTCAGATGAAACTCACCTTTTGTCCTTCAGATGTGCTGCCTTGCCGTCTTTTTAAAGAGGTTTTAGATACAATCTGCCCCTCCCTCTTAGCCTTAATAAACAGCTCCTTAATAAACGGGGTTTTTCCAGATGTCTTCAAACATGCTGTTGTACAGCCTCTATTAAAGAGGCCTAATCTTGATCCCGCTGTGCCTGACCACTACAGGCCCATATCTAAGCTCTCATTTATCTCAAAGGTTTTAGAGAAAATTGTGCTTTCACAATTGACCTCATATCTGGACATTTTTAATATTCTAGACCCCTTCCAATCTGGTTTTAGAGCAAAACACAACACTGAGTCTGCACTACTAAAGGTCACAAATGACATTTTACTCTCCATGGATTCTGGATCTTCTGCGATTTTAATACTTTTAGACCTAAG
The DNA here is from genome assembly GCF_052040795.2 of Danio rerio. Lineage (NCBI taxonomy): Eukaryota > Metazoa > Chordata > Actinopteri > Cypriniformes > Danionidae > Danio > Danio rerio. Next base: position 55,564,999 of record NC_141024.2, read on the forward strand.
CGCTGCTTTTGATACCGTAGATCACAACATATTATTGAGACGACTTGAGTGTGTTGTTGGGGTTCAGGGCCTTGCCTTGCAGTGGTTCTCCTCATATCTAAAGGGGAGATCTTTTTCTGTAAATATTGGATCCTTTACTTCACCACCTAAACCTATTCATTGTGGTGTTCCACAAGGATCTATTCTTGGCCCTCTTTTATTTTCTCTTTATATGCTTCCTTTAAGCTCAATACTCCTCAAACATAAAATAAGCTATCACTGCTATGCTGATGATCTCCAACTATACTTTCCAATCAAACTAGGAAAAGATTTATCATTAGAAAATCTTTTCCTATGCCTTACCGACATTAAGACCTGGATGACAAATAACTCTCTGCAACTAAATGAGAATAAAACAGAAGTGTTAATTTTAGGTCCTGCTGCTACCAACAATTCAATTAAAACTCAGCTAGGAGCTCTAAACGACAATCTGCACAATCACGCCAAGAATCTCGGAGTTATCTTTGATCCACTCTTGCAGTTTGACAAACATGTAAATGCAGTTGTGAAGAGCAGTTTCTTCCAGCTTAGATTGGTGGCAAAAGTTAAACGCTTTCTTTCTAAAAAAAGATTTAGAAATCGTAACCCATGCTTTAATCTCCTCTCGGTTAGACTACTGCAATTCTTTGTACATTGGCCTAGCTCAGTCAACACTCTCTCGGCTACAGTTGGTCCAAAATGCAGCCGCCAGATTAATAACAGGAACTAAGAAAAGAGATCATATCCCCTGTCCTTGCCTCATTGCACTGGCTACCTATAAAATAAAGGGTTGATTTTAAAATTCTTCTTTTCACTTATAAAGCTTTGCACAATTCTGCCCCGGCCTATGTCAGCGAGCTTATTAGGCCATATACAGCTCGCAGATTCTTAAGATCACATGATCAGTTTTTTTTGTCTGTCCCTCGGTCTCGCTGCAAGTCAAAGGGTGATCGAGCTTTCGGTGTTGCGGCCCCAAGGCTCTGGAATAGTCTCCCTCTGAATATCAGAATCTCTCCTTCTTTGGATGCTTTTAAATCTAACTTAAAGACACATTTTTACTCTCTTGCCTTTGACTGATGCATGCATGTTATTTTTGTATTATTTATATTTTAGTATTACTTTTAAATATATTTTATTGTATTTTTAATACCAGTTATTGTTAGTTTTATTGTCTAGTTTATTTTATTGTAAAGCACTTTGGATCAACTACGATTGTGTTAAATTGTGCTCCATAAATAAAGTTTGCCTTGCCTTGCCTTGCCTAATATTTTTTCGCCATATTTTTTAAAAATAGTTTCCAAATTATGTTTAACAGAGCAAAGAAATTTATCTTCTAGAGAAAGCCTTAGTTGCTTTATTTCAACTATAATAAAAGCAGTTTTTGATTTTTTTAAACACCATTTTAAGGACAAAATTAAAGGTCCCTTTAGGCAAAATTTTTATTCGACAGTTTTCGGAACAAACCATCATTATACAATAACTTGCCTAATTACCCTAACCTGCCTGGTTACCCTAATTAACCTAGTTAAGGCTTTTAACGTCACTTTAAGGTGTATAGAAGTGTCTTGCAGAAAAAGCAGTCAAATATTATTTACTGTCATCAGTGCCATCGCAGAGAGACTGAAAGTCACTTTCCACAATGTTTTCATTCAATGTTCTACGCTGGTGGAATCACCTTCCCATTCCCACTCGGATTACGGATACACTGGTATCCTTCAAACGACAGCTAACACCCATCTCTTCAGAGCACACCCGAACCCCGGTGAATATCCCTCTCTCTAAAGAGAACGAAACTCCTACTCCAGCACTAAATTCTCTGAGCACAAACAAATTACTTGGGATAAATAGCCCTTTGTCGTATGCATTGCCTCGTCTTGTTGAATACCTCTACTATTCTATGTCGCTTTGGACAAAAGTGTCCGCTAATTGTATGCTTCCGCCCAGTTTCGAACAGGAGACCTTTAGCGTGTAATGCAAACATGATAAACACTACACTACGGAAACCAATAGGCCAGTGCTGCTTCAAGTATTTATAGTCTTTTTTTTTATAGGGCTGTCTTGTAGGGTCTGCACCGTGGAGGGCCAGCAAACGCACTGGCCACCTGCTCATGCACAACACAAAGCTAAAAGAAATCAGATTCTACGCAAGTTTGCGAAACCACGAGGGGAGGTAAACACTGAGTTGAATTCAAACTTCTAGCCTCACACTGCTCTGCAGAAAGAATGTTTTCAGTGAACGTCAGTTCTCAACAGAAGCATGATTTGACAATTGTCATAAAAGCAAGAGGTTGTTTCTGCCCAGTTTCGAACTGGGGACCTTTCACGTGTGAGGCGAACGTGATAACCACTACACTACGGAGACCTTCAGGCAGAACAAGCAGATAACCCTTTTTGATTGGCTGCCTGTTGACGATCATTGCTGGGGGCGCAGTGGATGCTATTATTTTCTTGCCAATAGAAGAGCACTGTTTCTGCTTGGTATCGAACCGAGGACCTTTCGCGTGTTAGGCGAACGTGATGACCACTACACTACAGAAACCCCACAAGCGCTTTCACCAGCGAAGTTAGGCCTGCAAGGATAAAACAAGGTGTACGCGTTTGTCAATCAAGCGGACAAAGCCAACTCAGCGTGACAAGCTCCCTGCAGGTATTAGGGCCAATTTACAATCCGGGCCCAACGCAGCTGTACAGGTCCTTGCGAAATGTCCCATTTCGTCACATTTGAAGCACCTGAATTCTGGGCATTCCTTCATCACATTTTCTGAGCTCATGCATAGTCAACAGGTTTTTACCTGCATGACTCTAAAGTGCTGTGGCCCTTCCGCCGTCTCGATTTTGATACTGTATGGTAGGGAGACCATCTCTTCTGGAAATCTGTTTTTTACAAACCTTGTTCCATCTTCTATGTTTGTGCCTGGATACAGTCTTCTTTTAGTTTTAGACATGGGGAAAACTCCCCATCCCTCTAGCTTGCTTAAAATTTCTTCATCAGCTAGGTAAACAGGCAGATGCTTGAACGAAACAACATAGTCTCTGTTTTGTAACCTCCGTACTTCAGATTTCACTCCTTTAATTGTCAATCCATTGTCTATTAAAATTTCGGTGTCATCTTCAGTCTCCATTGTTACTTCATACTCCCTTGTTTGTTTGGGTCTCACCGCCAGAATTCTTCCTTCTCCAATCAGCTCCGTGACTGCTTTGATTATATCAAACCTTCTTGCATCTTTTACATTTTCTACTTCTACAGTTACTGTTGCTTCCTTTGTGCACACTCTTCTTTGTATCTCTTGCTTATCCTTACCTTTTTCACCTCTTCGTTGGCCGGGCTCTTCATTTTATTTATCTCTTTGTCTGCTGTCAAGTCCATTTTTATAATCTCTTCGTCTATTATCCAGCCCATTTCCTTTATCCTTTCGTGCAAGTCCCTCCATTTCCATGTCGTTGCCGGGTAATCTGTCCATGATTAAAAATAAAAAACACAACATAACCACCCTTCAGTCAGCAAAATGCTGCTGTTAGGTGGTTTTTAAAGACAAAAATAAAACAAACAAACAAACCACTCAAGGTCAATAAACAAAAAGGTAGACAAGCAAAATGGGGAGAGCCTTTCTCTCCTTACTGCTGCCAACTCACTTCCTGTTTGCTCTATAGCGCCCTCAGGGTGGTGTGGCCGTAAGCGATGACAGCTGTCAAGTGTTGGCTATTGAAACTAGGCGCAGCCCCAGGAGCCGAGCACAGCTTAGCTGCCTGCTGCGCCAATGAGGTGGTTAGCCGGAGCTGGGCAAGCGGTGAAACACCAGATTCCATGTCACGGCACTGTGGTGTGGCTCCCAGGAGACAGCTCCTGCCAAGCTTGCATGTCAGGATGGCCGAGCGGTCTAAGGCGCTGCGTTCAGGTCGCAGTCTCCCCTGGAGGTGTGGGTTTGAATCCCACTTCTGACAAACTGAGCCTGCGGCGATTTGCTCAGGCTAAAGTCTTTAACTCTCTGCCACCATGTCCGAATGATACAGTAACGCTGACAAAGCGCCGCATCATGCGGGCTTTAACGCAAGTGCACCGAAAGGGGATCAAAGGAATTGTACTGGGATGGCGTTGATTTGTAAGGTTTGCAGGGTATTTTTTCGTCAAATCCTCGTACAACGTCAAGTCATGACATTTGACAGATCCACGACCTTGTATCGTGCATCATCCAGTGAGCAGAGAGCCAATTGAGAATGTGCGTAAAAGCAAATCTGAATGTTTCCGCCCAGTTTCTAACAGGAGACCCTCCGCTTGTAAAGCCATCGTGATAACCACAGGAGCCTCCGGTTAGGGTGAGAGCACTGTCTTGTGGTGCCATCGCAGAGAGACTGAAAGTCACTTTCCACAATGTTTTCATTCAATGTTCTACGCTGGTGAAATCACTTTCCCATTCCCACTCGGATTACGGATACACTGGTCTCCTTCAAACGACAGCTAACACCCATCTCTTCAGAGTACACCCGAACCCCGGTGAATATCCCTCTCTCTAAAGAAAACGACACTCCTACTCTAGCACTAAATTCTCTGAGCACAAACAAATTGCTTGGAATAAATAGCCCTTTTTTGTATGCATTGCCTCGTCTTGTTGTATCGCTAAATACCTCCACTATTGTATGTCGCTTTATACAAAAGTGTCCACTAATTGTATGCTTCCGCCCAGTTTCGAACAGGAGACCTTTAGCGTGTAATGCAAACATGATAAACACTACACTACGGAAACCAATAGGCCAGTGGTGCTTCAAGTATTTATAGTCTTTTTTTATAGAGCTGTCTTGTACGGTCCGCATCGTGGAGGGCCAGCAAACGCACTGGCCACCTGCTCATGCACAACACAAAGCTAAAAGAAATCAGATTCTACGCAGGTTTGTGACACCGCGAGGGGAGGTAAACACTGAGTTGAATTCAAACTTCTAGCCTTACAACGCTCTGCAGAAAGATTGTTTTCAGTGAACATCAGTACTCAGCAGAAGCCTGATTTGACAATTGTCGTAAAAGCTAGAGGTTGTTTCCACCCAGTTTCGAACTGGGGACCTTTCGCGTGTAAGGCGAACGTGATAACCACTACACTACGGAAACCTTCAGGAGTTCGACAAGCAGATAACCCTTTTTGATTGGCTGCCTGTTGACGATCTTTGCTGCTGCGCAAGTGGATGCTATTATTTTCTCGCCAAAAGAAGAGTACTGTTTCTGCTCAGTTTCGAACCGAGGACCTTTCGCGTGTTAGGCAAACGTGATGACCACTACACTACAGAAACCCTACAAGTGCTTTCACCAGCGAAGTTAGGGCTGCAAGGATAAAACAAGGTGTACGCGTTTGTCAATCAAGCGGACGAAGCCGACTCAGCGTGACAAGCTCCCTGCAGGTATTAGGGCCAATTTACAATCCGGGCCCAACACAGCTGTACAGGTCCTAGCGAAATGTCCCCTTTCGTCACATTTGAAGCACCTGAATTCTGGGCATTCCTTCATCACATGGTCTGAGCTCATGCATAGTCGACAGGTTTTTACCTGATTGGTGTGCATGACTCTAAAGTGCTGTGGCCCTTCCGCCGTCTCGATTTTGGTACTGTATGGTAGGGAGACCATCTCTTCTGGAAATCTGTTTTTTACAAACCTTGTTCCATCTTCTATGTTTGTGCCTGGATACAGTCTTCTTTTAGTTTTAGACATGGGGAAAACTCCCCATCCCTCTAGCTTGCTTAAAATTTCTTCATCAGCTAGGTAAACAGGCAGATGCTTGAACGAAACAACATAGTCTCTGTTTTGTAACCTCCGTACTTCAGATTTCACTCCTTTAATTGTCAATCCATTGTCTATTAAAATTTCGGTGTCATCTTCAGTCTCCATTGTTACTTCATACTCCCTTGTTTGTTTGGGTCTCACCGCCAGAATTCTTCCTTCTCCAATCAGCTCCGTGACTGCTTTGATTATATCAAACCTTCTTGCATCTTTTACATTTTCTACTTCTACAGTTACTGTTGCTTCCTTTGTGCACACTCTTCTTTGTATCTCTTGCTTATCCTTACCTTTTTCACCTCTTCGTTGGCCGGGCTCTTCATTTTATTTATCCCTTTGTCTGCTGTCAAATCCATTTTTTTTATCTCTTCGTCTATTATCCAGCCCATTTTCTTTATCCTTTCGTGCAAGTCCCTCCATTTCCATGTCGTTGCCGGGTAATCTGTACATGATTAAAAATAAAAAACACAACATAACCACCCTTCAGTCAGCAAAATGCTGCTGTTAGGTGGTTTTTTAAGACAAAAATAAAACAAACAAACAAACAAACCACTCAAGGTCAAAAAACAAAAAGGTAGACAAGCAAAATGGGGAGAGCCTTTCTCTCCTTACTGCTGCCAACTCACTTCCTGTTTGCTCTATAGCGCCCTCAGGGTGGTGTAGCCGTAAGCAATGACAGCTGTCAAGTGTTGGCTATTGAAACTAGGCGAAGCCCCAGGAGCCGAGCACAGCTTAGCTGCCTGCGGCGCCAATGAGCTGGACAGCCGGAGCTGGGCAAGCTGTGAAACACCTGATTCCATGTCACGGCACTGTGGTGTGGCTCCCAGGAGACAGCTCCTGCCAAGCTTGCATGTCAGGATGGCCGAGCGGTCTAAGGCGCTGCGTTCAGGTCCAGTCTCCCCTGGAGGCGTGGGTTCGAATCCCACTTCTGACAAACCGAGCCTGCGGCGATTTGCTCAGGCTAAAGTCTTTAACTCTCTGCCACCATGTCCGAATGATACAGTAACGCTGACAAAGCGCTGCATCATGCAGGCTTTAACGCAAGTGCACCAAAAGGGGATCAAAGGAATTGTACTGGGATGGCGTTGATTTGTAAGGTTTGCAGGGCATTTTTTCTTCAAATCCTCGTACAACGTCAAGTCATGACATTTGACAGATCCACGACCTTGTATCGTGCATCATCCAGTGAGCAGAGAGCCAATTGAGAATGTGCGTAAAAGCAAATCTGAATGTTTCCGCCCAGTTTCTAACAGGAGACCCTCCGCTTGTAAAGCCATCGTGATAACCACAGGAGCCTCCGGTTAGGGTGAGAGCACTGTCTTGTGGTGCCATCGCAGAGAAACTGAAAGTCACTTTCCACAATGTTTTCATTCAATGTTCTACGCTGGTGGAATCACTTTGCCATTCCCACTCGGATTACCCGAACCCCGGTGAATATCCCTCTCTCTAAAGAAAACGAAACTCGTACTCCAGCACTAAATTCTCTGAGCACAAACAAATTACTTGGAATAAATAGCCTTTTTTCGTATGCATTGCCTCGTCTTGTTGAATACCTCCACTATTGTATGTCGCTTTGGACAAAAGTGTCCGCTAATTGTATGCTTCCGCCCAGTTTCGAACAGGAGACCTTTAGCGTGTAATGCAAACATGATAAACACTACACTACGGAAACCAATAGGCCAGTGCTGCTTCAAGTATTTATAGTCTTTTTTTTATAGAGCTGTCTTGTACGGTCTGCACCGTGGAGGGCCAGCAAACGCACTGGCCACCTGCTCATGCACAACACAAAGCTAAAAGAAACCAGATTCTACGCAAGTTTGCAACACCGCGAGGGGAGGTAAACACTAAGTTGAATTCAAACTTCTAGCCTCACACCGCTCTGCAGAAAGAATGTTTTCAGTGAACGTCTGTACTCAACAGACGCCTGATTTGACAATTGTCATAAAAGCCAGAGGTTGTTTCCGCCCAGTTTCGAACTGGGGACCTTTCGCGTGTGAGGCGAACGTGATAACCACTACACTACGGAAAACTTCAAGGAAATCGAGCAGATAACCCTTTTTGATTGGGTGCCTGTTGACGATCATTGCTGGTGCAGCAGTGGATGCTATTATTTTCCTGCCAAAAGAACAGCACTGTTTCTGCTCGGCTTCGAACCGAGGACCTTTCGCATGTTGGGCGAGCATGATGACCACTACACTACAGAAACCCCACAAGTACTTTCACCAGCGAAGTTAGGCCTGCAAGGATAAAACAAGCAGTACACGTTTGTCAATCAAGCGGACAAAGCCAACTCAGCGTGACAAGCTCCCTGCAGGTATTAGGGCCAATTTACAATCCGGGCCCAACACAGCTGTACAGGTCCTTGCGAAATGTCCCCTTTCGTCACATTTGAAGCACCTGAATTCTGGGCATTCCTTCATAGCATTTTCTGAGCTCATGCATAGTCGACAGGTTTTTACCTGATTGGTGTGCATGACTCTAAAGTGCTGTGGCCCTTCCGCCGTCTCGATTTTGGTACTGTATGGTAAGGAGACCATCTCTTCTGGAAATCTGTTTTTTACAAACCTTGTTCCAACTTCTATGCTTGTGCCAGGATACAATCTTCTTTTAATGGTAACACTTTATTTTGATGGTCCCCCTTTAGATAGTCTGTTGACCATAAGTTACTTTTCAAGTTCTTATCTGTTTACTCTCATCTGGGTAGTATCTGTAGATCGTCTTTTAAATGTTCTTAGGCAATCATTACAATTTTTACAACACGTAAACATTTATTAAACTTTTAGTAAGTTGTGTTACCAAAATAAGTTCTAGATGGTCAACAATTTATCAGTAGATATGTAACAAATCTTCAACAGATGTTAAACAGAGTATTAGTAGATATGCAATAAATCCTCAACATTTATTAAACTTTTGATAAGTTACATGCTACCAAATTAGGTTGTAGTGTATTACAGTGTATTAGTAGATATGCAACAAATCTTAAACAAGTTTTCAGTACATTTATCATCAAGATTTTTTTGTTGTGTCTGCATGTAGTTGTTAATCAGTTTATCAATAGACCTTCAGTAAACATTCAGATGCCAATAAGCAACACAACAATTTAAAATGAACTTTAAACAAATATAAAGTTAGGGTTAGGTAAAAATTTCATACATGCATTTGCAAAAGTCTTCAACTAACCATTTGTTGCATTTAACCCAACTTTCAGTTTACAGTTAGTTTACTTTGAGTTACATTTATCTGCTCATCTGTTGTCACACAAGGCCCATCAAAATGAAGTGAAAAATTAAGAAATGCTGGTGAATGACTGTAAGGAGCCAACATCACAGACAGCATGGTTACTATTCTGTAAATGTTCAGCAGATAGTCAACAGACAGGTAGTAGCAACACTGGTGCAAGTATTTGAAGACAGACACAACAGCACTACACATACAAAAACATTAAATAAATACCAGAGTCATTAGTTCGTCTAACTGCTTTTAATGAATTGCTGTCAAAAAAAACAAACAGCCCAGATAATTAAGCTGAGGAAAACATTCACTTCAGGACAACTAAAAACAATTGTTACATTTGAAGAGTTCAGACGCAAAACTTTTTTTAGATGCAACCTAAATGCCATATAACATTATTTATTCTTTTTTTTTTTCAGCTTAGTCCCTTAATTAATCAGGGGTCGCCAAAGCAGAATGAACTACCAACTTATTCAGCATATGTTTTCTTGCAGCTGATGCCGTTCCAGCTGCAACCTATCACCAAGAATGAACTCTGCAACGCAGTGAACTGCAAAACTTGACTCACAATCTTGCGTTTAGTCTGACGCATTTGCGTGCATATGAATGGAAGTCTATGGGAAGAAAGGTCCAGTGTAACCGTGGCTTAGGTGCAAGTGAATGGTTTCTCTCCAGTGTGGATCCTCATGTGGTGATTAAGAGATGATGATTGGCTAAAACTCTTTCCACACCGAGTACATGTAAATGGTTTCTCTCCAGTGTGGGTCCTCATGTGTCGGTTAAGGTGTGATGATTGGATGAAACTCTTCCCACACTGAGTGCATGTGAATGGTTTCTCTCCAGTGTGGATCCTCATGTGGTGTTTAAGAGATGATGATTGGCTAAAACTCTTCCCACACTGAGTGCATGTGTATGGTTTCTCTCCAGTGTGGATCCTCATGTGTTGTTTAAGAAATAATGGGTGTCTGAAACTCTTCCCACACTGAGTGCACGTGAATGGTTTCTCTCCAGTGTGGATCCTCATGTGTTTATTAAGGGGTGATGATTGGCTAAAACTTTTCCCACACTGAGTGCATGTGAATGGTTTCTCTCCAGTGTGGATCCTCATGTGTTTATTAAGGAGTGATGATTGGCTAAAACTTTTCCCACACTGAGTGCATGTGAATGGTTTCTCTCCAGTGTGGATCCTCATGTGTTTATTAAGGGGTGATGATTGGCTAAAACTTTTCCCACACCGAGTGCACGTGAATGGTTTCTCTCTAGTGTGGATCATCATGTGTCGGTTAAGGTGTGATGATTGGATGAAACTCTTCCCACACTGGGTGCATGTGAATGGTTTCTCTCCAGTGTGGATCCTCATGTGGTGATTAAGAGATGATGATTGGCTGAAACTCTTCCCACACCAAGTGCACATGAATGGTTTCTCTCCAGTGTGGATCCTCATGTGTTGTTTAAGAAATAAGGAGTTACTGAAACTCTTCCCACACTGAGTGCATGTGAACGGTTTCTCTCCAGTGTGGATCCTCATGTGAATCTTAAGATAGCCTTTACTTCCAAAACTCCTTCCACACTGAGTGCAGGTGAAACGATTTTCGTCTCTTTTTTTCAAATTGCCATCAGTCTGTATACGAGTATTTTCCTCAATTTTGACATGATGTTCCTCCTCTTTACTCCCCTCATTCTGTTCAATTAGGTCTGAAATAAATAAAACACTAGTTTTCATTAAGTCTTAAAAATCTCATCAAAAGCGTAAAGGTGAAAAGACACTGGAAACATTGGCTACACACACTGTTATTTTGATGCCCATTAAGGGCCCTATCATACACCCGGCGCAATGTGGCGAAAGGCGTGGCGCAATAGTCTTTTGCTACTTTAAGCTTGGCGCAAGGGTCATTTTGAGGCATTGCGCCACGCTGTTTAAATAGCAAATGCATTTGCGCTCAAATGTGCGCCCATAGGCGTTCTGGTCTAAAAAAGCAGGCGTGTTTTGGCGCGTTGCTATTTAGAGAAACTGTAAAGAGTCTGTTCTTTAGACCAGAACAAAGTCGGTCTATTGTCTGGCGCAAAGTGCGCCTGGCTTACACACTACACACAAGATGTAGAGCAATACGCAAATATCTTTACATATGAAAAAGATATAATATATCAAGGATATATATAATAAGGATATATATAGGATATAAATATAAATAATTAATTAATAATTTCTAGCCTACATGAATTTAAAAACCACTGCCTTCATACTTTCTTCATCTCGGGAGACTTTTTCAGTTCATTCAATTTGCTTTTATAATGTTATTATTATTAGCAGCATTATTTATTATATCCATATTAATATTTGTTTTATTAAAAACAAGCTTAGATTTGTCCACCTGTCAGGTTTTAGACCATATGGGGCAAAGCAGGTGTATTTGGAAATAACTCAGTATTTTGACCAAACTTTGTTATTATTGCTCATTTCAAGAGTTCCCACTTAGATATGCTTGGCACATATAGCAGGTTTGGCATGCTGTCCCGTGAGAGAACCCTGAGCTCGGAGATATTTAAGCCCAGGGCTCCCGCCCGGTCTAGAAGCATATCAGGAGAACCGAGATCAGGTAGGTCTCGATCGCTCCCTCTTTAGAAGGGGAGAAAAAGGAGGAGATGGGGTGGAAGGGGGGATTCTTCCAAAACGAAGGTGCAATAAGGAGAAAGTGATCCATTTATATTAAGCTAGGATCATTCTGATTGGATTACTACTGATTACGGATGAGTGGCCAGCGGTGCACAATCATATCACATGCTCCTCTCGAAATTAGTTTATGAAACTTCACTTATTCGTTTGCTGGAAATTAGAACTGAATTTAGAAATAGTTTTGAAACAAATCTTTGCTTAACAAACAAAATTAATTTTTTATAGGCTAATTGATGTCTGTGCGGTAAGGTTTCCATATCCACGAGAGAAAAAAGCGAAAGTGAACTTACTTTACATCCTGTAAATAGCGAATGCGCTTATGGCGTGACGCAGCTGGCTCTTCAAGGTAATGGGAGATGAGACTCTGATTGGTTTATTCTCAAAACACACCTATAACTCATTAAGAAAATAAACTCAACCCTTTTAGACCATGCGCGATGGCGCAAAGCGGATTTTCCCATCCTTAAGTTAGCAAAAATGCGTTCTGACACGCCCTGAATACAGCCCTAAATGTAAAATAAATCAGATCATATTTTGTTTAGTCCATTAACGTGTACACATTTAAGCAGATTCAATTCATCTTTATCTAGTGCTTTTACAATGTAAATTGTGCTGAAGCCACTTAACTTAGAAGTTATAGTAAATTGAAACTGTGTCAGTCCAGCTTTTAGAGTTTCTCATAAAAGTAATTTTGATTTTGGTCATATTGATCAGACACAGATTTGAAAGCTGTAAGTGGCCTATTTTTATTCATATATATTCAGAATTACAACAAAATGTTTTTCTAAAATTTGTAAAGCAGACAGGGAATACTTGTTCATTCTGTGCCTGACTGGTAAACGCATCGGAAAAAAAAGTTCTGAGGAAACAGTTGAACAAACAGCTGAACATTTGTCTCACAAACATGAGACATACCTGTACAGCATCTGCATAAAGGCTGAAATGTGCACCTTTCCCCTTGTGTGCTGTTGGGTAATTTTCATCCATTCTGGGTTGATTTTGTGGATTATTTTGGTCAAAACTTTGTGTTTTAGCAAACGGACTGATATTTGGAAACATCTTATTTTGACATAATCTGGGAAAATGCTTTAAAATAAAAAACAAATCTCTCATCTGTTTCTGTAATAGTTAAATTACAGTGAGTTCATGCATCTAGCATATTATTTTATAGCTATATTCTACTGTAACATGCTACGTCAGTTAGCATTAAATTATAAATCGACTTTCTTATAAATATACCTAAGATGGCTGGAAGTACACATGTAAACCATTTATGGGCGCAGTCGTGTAAATGATCAGTTGAAGCCTTTTAATATTTATTCAGATCTTATTTTTATCCAACAGCAATAGCTGGATGCCTTCATCCATATAAGGGATTTCCTGGAATGTTCTGCTACTTTTGTGAGGCATATATGGAATTTTTGCTCAAGTGTAAATGAAACAGGCATTACATGCATTTAAAGTGCTACAATACCCACATCAACCTATTTTGAGGAAAACTGAAAAAAAAAAACAAAAAAAAAAAAACGTAAGAAATAATTTTCTACTTAAGAAATAATTTATTGTGCCATTTTTGATACAATTGTTGTTATCTCAAAAATAGTAGCCTATTGAACATCAATATATAGCAAGGTAATAAATTCAGAAATTCCAGTATCTGGACAACATTACATCTTATTTAAAAATTCTGTCCAAAAGAACATGCTTGCAGCTTCGTATCACATCGAATAACAACTCACACTATAAAATAAATTACATTTTCAGATTGGAAGACAATTACATTTTCAAAAAACAAACAGAAACTGCAAATCAGGAGGAGATCGGAGGCTCAAGAGGTATGATATGGCTCATAACAGACTAGTAAATGAGAAGTGGGTTAATTTATCAATGTTTTTCCATTTTGATGTTACGAGTTACGCTGGATCTAATCTCACTATATTTGCTAAAAGTGATATTTAATTCATCTTGTTCTCTATATCTAACATAGGGCTGGACAATAATATAATATCAATATATCACGATAGATTTTTTTTCAATAACGGTGATATGATTTTTAAACCCATTTCCGATATTTCGATACATTTGTGTATATGTTTTACATATGTTTTATCATATCCATATATCCATCTATCTATATATATATATATATATATATATATATATATATATATATATAGATAGATAGATAGATAGATAGATAGATAGATAGATAGATAGATAGATAGATAGATAAGATTTTCTACCTTGTATCATTTGTCACTAAATGACTTTCCGTGCTCAGAATGAGTGGATGTCACTTGCCTGATGACAGCGCTCAGAAGTTGGTCAAGCTGCTCTGTCACAGAAAGCTACAAAATGAGCGACCTGAATACAGATATAGAGGAACAAGCTTCCACAAGTAAGAAAGCAGACAAAGTAGTTGATGTGGACGGTGTTCGGCTTTTTAAGTTCCGAACAGCTTTTTGTTTCAGCACTCTGCAAAAAAAAGTTCTATAAAAAAATAGAACTATTTGATGTTAAATCTTTTAACTTAATTAGGTAATTACATACACGAAAATAGTCAGAAAGAACCCTTAAAGGACGTTTAAGATAAAAAGCAACCACAACTTTAAATATACTCAAACAACTCTTTTCCTTTGCAAATATTAATGTAGCCTATACTCTTTTTGATTTGCTCTTTAATTATAATTATTATTCTTTTTCTATTTTTTTTTACGATGTGGATTTTGGTATTATTTTGACCAGAAATAATAAACTGCCGAAAACAGTCAAACTACTTGCTCTACAAACAGGTGTGTTCATGACTATACAAACAAATAAAAATAATTAAATGAGAAAATATGACTTTGCGACATCAAGCAGTATTAGGCATGGGCCAGTATAAGATTGTGACAGTATGATATCCTAAAATATATTTTCTTCTGAGACACTTTTAAAATATTTTTGAGCAGTAAACATGTCAGGCTAAATAATTGAAATGAATCACAGATTTCTTTACGATTGAAAACAGCCTCTTTGGTTTTTACTGCAGGAGATACTGTTGTCCTAAAAAACAAAACATTAAAAAAAAACTGACATATACTGTAGGAACGGTGCAGCAGGAAATGTTGGCGATTTTAAAACCTTGACTTTTCCAAACTGCGGTAAACCTTGAATATAGTTATTGCCCCATGCCTCAGCAGCATAACACTGATATTTAGGATCTAAAAATTTATTCTTTAAAAAAGTCTCAAGCAAAAAGATTCCAATGGCGCCCCCTGTTGGTGCATGAAGAATATGGTCTATATTCTGTGACTGTAAAATATTTTATAACAATTAATTATTTTAGTGTCCATTTCATTCAGGATGCTCAATATTGGGGGCATCCACATTTTTTGACATACTGTAAACCAGAGTTTCTGCAGGTTTTACAAAGTTAAATTTAAGACTTTATGATATTTTTAAGACCATTATGAATGTAATTTTAGACTCATAAAGGGCTAAAGGCTAAAGAACTTTTCAAATGGCCCAGATGGAAAAGATTTTTATTTGCCCTATCAAAATAAAATTTATTTTTAAAACTAAAAAATGAACAAATGTTTTTAAAGTTTTAAAAACTATAACAAACTAAATCTATGCACAACAATCTGTCCAGGTTAATATCCACAGCAATAAATACATGGAGCACGTTTAAACAAATGTTATTGTGAGGAAAATAATTAAACCATTATGATAAATAGAGTTAAAAAGACCTTTTTGAATAAAAAGTTGAAAGTTTTATTAAGTTGAATTGTTGGTGATTGAATAGGTTTTGGCCAGATTGGGTAGAAAACATGAACAAAGGAAAATAAAGACTTGTTTAAAAAAAGACACAATACAGCACAATATTTCAGTAAATTTAAGACTATTTAAGGCCTAAAATGTGAAGTTTTTTATGAGAATACTGTAGGTCAAATATCGTCAGCTCAGTTAAACCTTTTATTAATTTATTGTTTTTATTTATTTTATAAAGCACCAAGGATGCTTCACAAACAGCAAAAGAACAAGAAAAGCAATAACATTAAGAAGGTAGAGATAATGGGAGACTAAAAACACATAAAAGAAAGACAAAAGACATGAGAACAAGTAACGAAAGAAACTCATTCTGTCTTTTAATGAGTGCTTATGTGCATTTAGGATAATTAGGCAGCACACTCAGGGCTGCAAGATGGATTAATTTAGTATTCTTATTATTAAAAAATATCTGAATGAGGATCAAATGACTGAGTTGGTCTTTGAGAATGAAAACCAACCTGTTTGTTCCTGCAGATCTTCCTGTTTGACTGTGAATGTTTCTTCAATCTTCACATCTTCACTCTCCTCTTTAATAAACGCCATCTTTATAACAGTGTGGAGATCAGTCGCTTCAGCAGGAGTTTTTCTCTACGTTTTGACACTTTGTCCTGTTTAAAATGAACAAAACAATAAAAATGTCCTGTTTAAAATAAATAAAACAATGAACAGAAACAAAATAACTTCTCTTCAACACTTGCTTCAACAGTTTCTTTTAATTATCAAAAAGAAATCAGGTAAAACATTTCTTTAAAGATAGAGGTAAAATTGGTTTTATATTCGCACATTCGGACTTTCCCCTTAATGATATAATTTCATTAAAGTATTATTTGCAAACTCTAAATAGCCAAATCATAATAGCAGCAAATGACTATCAAAGTACAACATTGTTCAGAGTCAAATAAACAGTGTTAATGTTGTTTTCAAGTCACACTTGCATGCTAATTCCGATCAAATATTCAAAGTAACATGGTAAACAATATATAAACTGCTAAATGAACGAATGTGTGATTATAAAACCAACTTTTCCTCTTTTTAGAAAAGTTTGTGAAATCCTGCTTTAAAACACCTATTACACTCTTTTCGTTTTCAAACAATAG
The DNA here is from genome assembly GCF_052040795.2 of Danio rerio. Classification (NCBI taxonomy): domain Eukaryota; kingdom Metazoa; phylum Chordata; class Actinopteri; order Cypriniformes; family Danionidae; genus Danio; species Danio rerio. Next base: position 55,581,590 of record NC_141024.2, read on the forward strand.
CCCTCGGCTACTGATAATAAAATAGTACTACGTTGTATAAAGGGTTTAAATATTATTGTTAAAAGCATGTACATAATTTAGCATCGGATTTAAAAAATCTGAAACTTTAATTAAATCGGGTTATATCCGTAAACGTTTAAAAACACAAACCTTTCTTCAGTTGAATCACAGCGCTGAAGCGGCGCCGCCTGATGACGTCACACGTCACGACAAAATAAAAGTCTTTTTAAACCTTTTTTGCCACTTACTGTTGCAGTCATGACTTGATATATTTCTCCTTCGTTTCCATTTTCTCACAGACGCACAAATACACAGTATTTGGAGTTGATCAAAATCTTTACTCTAAACATTTTAAGACAAATAAAAAAAACTTTTAATCCACTAAGACAAAGTGTTTAAAGCAAAAATCTCAACATTCTAAAAGGTATAACAAATAATCTAATGAGTGTTTGGAGCTGAAACTTTACAGAAAAGGAGGTAAAATAGGTCTCCATGTAAAAAGTATTCATTACTACTACACGTTTTAGTTTTTTTAACTAGTCATGACTTATATATAGTTTTTCTCTGCGTTTGGACACTTTATCCTGTTAAAAATTAACAAAGCAATAGAAATGTAAAATGAATAAAACAATGAACAGAAAGAAAATAACTTCTCTTCTTCTTATATGAGAGTTATTAACAAAAATAAACCAGATAAGTCTGAGCAAGAAACTATAGCCACAAATTAGCTGATTAAAACTAGTAACACAACTACATTTCTTTTATATATTGATGTAAACTTAGAATGGAATGACATTATACTGTTTAATAAATTAAAGCTTCAGTAAGACACTTATTACACACACGTTGTTCAATAGTCCTCATTACTGTGAGTAAAATAGTACTTTGTTGTATAAAGGGTTAAAATAATATTGTCCACAGCAGGTTCATAATTTAGTATCAGATGAAAATCCTAAAACTTTAATTAATCGGTTTCTTCTTCTTTTTCTTTGGGTTTTACTGGCGGTTGGCTACCAGACTTGTAGGTGCATTACCGCCTTCGACTGGAATGGTTGAACAATAACTGAAGTGTAAAAATAGAGGGGAGGGGGAGAGGGGGAGGAAAGAGGGATGAAAATGAAAAAATAAAATAAATGAATAAATAAAAAATGTGGGATGGAGTGGGCTAACAATTAATTACTCAGATTATATTATCTCTATATTATTTTCTCTAAACGGGTTTCTTAAACAAATTTAATTATATCATCATATACCTCAATAGATTTATTCCCTAATAAACCTGCCAATGTGAAATCCTGAAGTTTGCTCTTTTTAACTGATTGAATAAGATCGTATCGTTCTTTATTATATTTACTACAGTGGAATAAAACATGTCATATTGTTTCTTGTTGATTACAGTATATACATTGCCCAGTTGGGTGTTTCCCTATTTTATATAAAATATGGTTGAGTCCAGTATGACCTATTCTCATCTGAGTTATAATCGTGCTTCCCTATGATTTCTGTTCTCCCTCCTTCCAGCAACGACTTGTTTATGTATATTATATAGATGTCTACCTGTTTCATTGTTATCCCAGTATAATTGCCATACTGATTGTCCTTAATTTGATTTTAGCTTCTGCTTTACTCAATGGGACTTCTAGATCTACTTCACTAATTCTGAGAGCTTGTTTGGCCAGAATGTCCGCCTTTTCATTGCCTTCCACACCTACGTGGGCAGGAACCCAATTGAAATATACAGATTTGCTCATCATTTTAATATAATATGTCTTACAGAGTATGTGAACTCTATTAATTACTGCAACATATCAGAATGTTATTTCGCATTACGTCCATATAGGAGTGATTCAATCTTTCAACACTTAGTCTTAGTGGATTATATAAATTAAACAAAATTGTGTTAATGTTTGATCAACTTCAAATACTGAAAGTCTTTGTATGTGAGAGAGATAGCAGATGTTGTGTGAGGTGGAAAATGAAGGAGAAATGTATCATGTCATGACTGCAACAGTGAGTGGCAAAAAATACTGAAAAAAAAAGACTTTGCCAACAGATTAAAAACAAATCTTGATTCTATTATTTCTGAAACTCAGTCTGGGTTTATAAAAGGCCGCCATGTTTCTAATAACATAAGATTAGTTTTGGATTTGCTCGATTATGCTGATTCTATTCATTCAGATGGTCTCATTCTTTTTCTTGATTTTTATAAAGCCTTTGATACGGTTGAGCACCAGTTTCTGTTTAAAGCATTGAGGTTTTTTGGATTTGGGGAAACTTTTGTTAACACGATGGCTATGTTTTATAAAGGAATCAATAGTTCAGTGATTGTTAATTTTAATACTTCTAATGGATTTGATATTTTGTGTGGTATTAGGCAGGACTGTCCAATCTCTTCCTTTTTATTTTTATTAGTTACAGAGTTTCTATCCTTAAGCATTGTGCAAAATCAAGATTTGAAAGAAATTTCTGTTTTTGAAAGGGAGATTAAGATTTCACAATTGGCAGATGACACCACTTTATTTCTAAAAGATGTCTCAAACGTATGAAAGGCTTTAAATTTAATTTCTAAAATCTCAAGTGTTTCTGGTCTAAAGCTGAATATCTCCAAATGTGAGATAATGCCTGTTCATAATTTGAGTTAGGAATATATAGAAGATATCCTTGTTAAATCCACAATGAAATGGTTATTTATTTATGTTATTAAAATCTTTTAGTGAGACAGCACTTGAATTTTTTTTGTCTAGGATCAGCAAAACTAAAAATATTCTTAATTCCTGGCTACAATGGGACCTGTCATTATATGGAAGAGGGTCTTTCTCATTTTGTATATCCGACTTTATCTTTATTTGTTGAAAACAAAGTGGCCAAAGAAATTAATATTGTTTTCTTGAAATTTATCTGGAAGAACAAACCTCTTAAATTAAAAAAGGAAGTTCTTTCTTATAGTAAAGCAGAGGGAGTGTAAATTTATTAGATTTTTCTGACACCATATACATTTTTAAAATTAATTGGATAAAGAGATGCCTAACCAATCCAATGTCTATTTGTTTTTTTTTATTCCCAACTACTTTTTTAACAAAATCTCTAGTCTTTTGTTTCTTCTTAAATTTAATTATCTTCCCTACAAGCTATCTTTAGCTTTGTCTAAATTCCACCAGCAATGTCTGCTTGCTTGGAAGCTTGGTTATGTTCACAATTTTTCTCTCCACCGATTATTCTTATGGAATAACCGAGATATTACAATCAGAAACAAATCGTTATTTTTCCAAAGTCGGTTTCAAAATAATATTAAATGGATCCTTTGCTTGTTTAATGATGCAGGAAACATTCTTTCGTGAACCATTTATAACCTACCACTGTTTTCCAACTTCTCCTAATGAATTTAATAAAGTTGTTAGGCAATACCACCTGGTTTAGCTCACCTAGTTAAAAGTCACTGTACATTTAACTGTAAATTTGCTTTTAGAAGGTGTTAGTCTGTTAGATAAGAAACGTAACAATAGCTTTGTGCGTCAAATTTTCCAATGTAAAAGAAAAATTTCGTCTAGAGGAAAGTTTTACTGGAGGTCTTTGGTAAAGGATATAGACTGGAATAGAACCTGGCTTTTACCTGGGAAATATTGCATTTTACAACAAGGCAAAAGAAATGCATTTCAAAATTTTCCATAAAATCTACCCTGTAAAATTTAGTATTTACAGTTTTTTGGACATCGACAGCTCCTGTTCTTTCTGCAGACAAGCAGAGGAAACACTTGAATCTAAAAGACTTTAAAAGACCCAAAAGCTAAATATCTGGAACGCATCATACTTTTTTTTTTATCTTATATGGCAAATTTTTCATTCACAAACAGAGATTCACAAATAATTACCTATCCTTTGTTTATTTTAGAATAGAATTTAACTTCCTCCTAAATCACTTTATATTATTAAGAATAATACAAGAAAAATCTAAGATTCCTAAAATATTATGCAGATGTATTTAAAGAAGATGCTCGATTTTGCTTTCCTTACGGTTATTTGGTTAAGTGTCATTGTAATTTCATTAATTTAATTTTGTTTGTTTAATTTAGTAATTTTAGTATTAGTATTATTAGTCTAAATCTATTAATATTTTTCTCTTTCTGTCTAATGGTATTATTTGTATTTGTATGTGTTTTTAGATATTTTTTCTTATGACTATGTAAATTATTGCTCTTTTTAAAGATCTGTCTGACTTTGTTATGATGTGCTTGAATTGTCAGTTTAAGCATTAATAGAAAAAAAGTTATTCTACTGGAGAAAGGTTTGTTTTAAAACTTTTACACATATATATAAAGCGATTGATTAAAGTTTCAGGTTTTTCATCCAATACTAAATGATGTACCTGCTGTTGACAATATTATTTTAACCCTTTATACAACGTAATACTATCTTACTCAAAGTAAAGAGGACTATTGAACAACGTGCGTTTATTAAGTGTCTTAATGAAGGTTTAGTTTATTAAATAGCATAATTTCACTTCATTCTAAGTATGCATCACTATATATAAGAAATGGAGTACTAGTTTTAATCAGCTCATTTGTGGCTGTTGTTTCTTGCTCGGACTTACCGGATTTCTTTTTGTTAATTACTCTCATATAAAGAAACTGTTGAAGAGAAGTTATTTTGTTTCTGTTCATAGTTTTATTTATTTTAAACAGGACATTTTTATTGCTTTGTTAATTTTTAACATGATAAAGTGTCCAAACGCAGAGAAAAACTATATATAATAAGTCATGACTCATGACTAAGAGTAAGTGGCAAAAAAGTAAAAAAAAAAAGACTTTTATTTTGGCGTGACTTGCGACGTCATAAGCCTGCGCCGCTTTCGCGCTGTGATTCAACTGGAGAAAGGTTTGTTTTAAAGCGTTTAGCCTTATATAAAGCGATTGATTAAAGTTTCAGTGTTTTCATTCAGTGCTAAATTATGTACCTGTTGACAATATTATTTTAACCCTTATACAAAGTAGTACTATTTACTAAAACTTACAGTAATGAGGTCTATTTTTTGAATAAAGATAGGATAAACCTTTTGTTCCGGAGAGGAAATTTGTCTTGTGCTAAAAAGTGCTATAAACAGACAATAAGATAAATAAAACAAACAAAACAATTAAGAAGATACTTGAATAAAGTAAAAGTGTGTATTAAGTGTTTTAATGAAAGTTTAATTGATTGAATAGCACTATGTCATTCCATTATAAATATACATCACTATATATAAGAAATGGAGTACTAGTTGTAATCAGCTGATTTGTGGCTATTGTTTCTTGATCCAACTTATCTGATTTCTGTTTGTTAATGACTCTCATATAAAGAAACTGTTGAAGCAAGTGTTGAAGAGAAGTTATTTTGTTTCTGTTCATTGTTTTATTTATTTTAAACAGGACATTTTTATTGTTTTGTTCATTTTAAACAGGATAAAGTGTCCAAACACAGAGAAAAACTCCTGCTGAAGCGACTGATCTCCACACTGTTATAAAGATGGCGTTTATTAAAGAGGAGAGTGAAGATGTGAAGATTGAAGAAACATTCACAGTCAAACAGGAAGATCTGCAGGAACAAACAGGTTGGATATCTTAAATGATATTTACTGATTTTCACTCTCAAAGACCAACTCAGTCATTTCATCCTCATTCAGATTAATATTAAGAATAGTAAATTAAATCCATCTTACAGCCCTGAGTGTGCTGCCTAGTTCTCTTATATGCACATTAGCACTCATTGAAAGAGGATTGAGTTTATTTCTTGTTACTTGTTCTCATGTTTTTTATCATTATTTTTATGTATTATTTATTACATAAATAATACATAATAATGTTATATTATGACATATTATTTATGTCTTCCATTTTCTCTACCTTCTTAAGGTTATTGCTTTTCTAGTTCTCCTTTTGTTTGTAAAGCATCCTTGAGCACTGGCGCTATATAAAATAAACAAAAACAGTACATTTAGAGAAGTTTAATTGAGCTGACGATATTTGACCTACAGTATTCTCATAGAAGAAATCTGCTATTACAGTGATAATGTTGGCTTAGTACTTTGTACTAATATGTCACGGTGATCAAAATTCCCTTTTTTTCATCAACTTTATGGGTTTAAACTTTTTTCTAGTAGTTGTTACTAGTTCTCACAGATTGTATCTGAGTTAGAATTACATCATTATTATAATAACTAATTACCAGGGCTATTGTGTTTAAACAGGGTTTCCATGGGGTCTTAAAACGTTGTAAATTCCAAAATCCAAATTTCAGGCCTTAAAAAGTCTTAAATTTACTGAAATATTGTGTTGTAGGTCTTAAACCTTTTCTTTTTAAAGGTCTTAATTTACTTTGTTCATGTTTTCCTACTCAATCTCGCCAAAACCCATACACTCACCAACAATCCATCTCAATACAACTTTCAACTTTTCATTCAAAAAGGTCATTTTAACTCTATTTCTCATAAAGGTTTAATTAATCTAACCTGGTGAAACCTGCAGAAACCCTGGTTTAAAATATGTCAAAAATCGTGGAAGCCCCAATATTAAATATGCTAAATTTGCTAAGTTTGTATTGTTTTGTTTTTGCTATTATTTTTATTGTGTTTTTACCTGAACTGATTGTTCTAGCTGTCCTGTACGGTGACCTTGAGCGTCATGAAAGGCGCCTTTTAATAAAATGCATTTTTATTGTCTGCAAGTTGTTTATTGAGATTAAAATAATATTTAAAAAACAAACAAATTGAAAATGAGATAATAAATATATATATATATATATATATATATATATATATATATATATATATATATATATATATATATACATACATACACACACACACACACACACACACACTCACAGTTGAAGTCAGAATTATTAGCCCCCCTGTTTATTTTTTTCCCCAATTTCTGTGTAATGGAGGGAAGATTGTTTCAGCACATTTCTAAGCATAATAGTTTTAAAAACTTATTTCTAATAACTGATTTATTTTATCTTTGCCATGATGATGATGATGATGACAGTAAATAATATTTTACTTGATATTTTTCAAGATACTTCTACACAGCTTAAAGTGACATTTAAAGCCTTAACTAAGTTAATAAGGTGAACTAGGCGGGTTAGGGTAATTAGGCAAGTTATTGTATAATGATGGTTTGTTCTGTAGATTGTCGGGAAAAAAATTGAAAAAAAAATGGGTTTAATAAATTAATAATTGCTTTCATTCTAGCCGAAATAAAATTCAATTCAATTCAGCTTTATTTGTATAGCGCTTTTACAATGTAGATTGTGTCAAAGCAGCTTCACATAAATGGTCATAGTAACTGGAACAGTGTGGTTCAGGTTTTAGTGTTTAAGTTAAGTTCAGTTCAGTTTAGCTCAGTTCAGTGTGATTTAATCATTACTGAGAGTTCAAACACTGAAGAGCCAATTCATAGATGCGTAGCTCTACCAATCCTGAACCATGCGAGCCAGTGGCGACAGCGGAGAGGAAAAAAAACTTCACCTGATGGGAGTGAAGAAAAAAAACCTTGAGAGAACCAGACTCAGTTGGGCACGACCATTTTAATTTCTCCGCTGGCCAAAAGTCTTGTGCAGAGCTTCATTCGCCATGGTTGAGGCTGGAAAATGGCCTCAGCGAAGACTCGTCTGTCCCTGGAGCGTCGCTGGAATCAGACTCATGTTCTCCACTCCCCACGACCATCAGCGCAGCAGCAGCTCAGGATATGGCCTGGTACCGGATATGGAATCCTTGGGATCATCTCGTCGCTGGTCTTGGATCCAATCAGTGACTCCGCATAATCTGAGGACCTCGGGATGAGTATCCCCAGGTGAAAATAGAGAATAAAGAGAATAATTAGCGTAGCTGCTGTTCATAGTGTATATAAGCAAGATGCAGAAGCCTGTGTGGAACCCGCTAGGTGATGCATTGAGTGTATGCTTTACTAAACAGATAGGTCTTTAATCTAGCTTTGAACTGGGAAAGTGTGTCTGAGCCTCGGACGTTTTCAGGAAGGCTATTCCAGAGTGTAGGAGCCATGAAAGAGAAGGCTCGACCTCCTTTACTTGATTTTGCTATTCTAGGTACTACCAGAAGCCCTGAATTTTGAGATCTTAAAGAGCGAGTTGGTTTGTAGCGAGACAGAAGGTTGGTTAGATAAACAGGAGCTAGATTATTTAGAGCTTTATAGGTGAGAAGTAATATTTTAAATTCAATACGAAACTTAACAGGCAGCCAGTGTAAGGAGGATAAAATTGGGGTTATATGATCATATTTTCTAGACCTGGTCAGAACTCTGGCTGCTGCATTTTGTACTAATTGAAGTGTAACATGCAAAAACAAATAAGACTTTCTCCAGAAGAAAAAATATTATCAGACATACTGTGAAAATTTTCTATATATAAAAATATATATATATATACATACATACATACATACATACATACACACACACGTTGCTATATATATATATATATATATATATATATATATAGCAACGTGTGTGTGTGTATGTATGTATGTATGTATGTATGTATATATATATATATATATATATATATATATATATATATATATATATATATATATATATATATAGCAACCTACCTATAGTCTGGCACATTTGCTACCAACGACAAGTCAAGATTTAAAAAGAAAATAAAAATTGCATGATCTGATGTAGTGACTTAATGACAGTAAAAATCATGTGATCTGACCGGGGCTTTAGCTGTTGTATTGGAGTCGAAAGAATATATAAAGTAGAATGTTCTTTTAACAGTGCCGATATGTTTAAGTTTGTCCTTTTGCAAAATGTTTGTCATTTCTTTTCTGCAAATTAGACTTTTTTAAAAATATGCTTGATTCTTTAAAAACCAAAAGCAGTCCCCGTCAATTGGTGTTTTTTTTTCCATAAGATACACCTTTGTGACTGTTTTATTTTATGTGTATAGTCTTTAATGTGCTTTTTAATAATTTTATTCTTTTCAAAGCAGCACACAGACGCAAATTTATCCCTGAAAACGTAGCATGAGAGCAATGCACGTGCAATCAATTCCTGATCCTTTGCACACATTTTTAAAACAAAAGACAAGATAATTTAATTACTTTCAATGTGCTAAATATTTGTTAAACGATTATTAAAAAAAAAGCTTGTACACTTATTTAAACTGTAAACTGTCTGCGCCAAAAGCCTTGGGGTTAGTGCGTTAAAACATAGCACCAAGGTGCTCACGGCGACCGAGTTTGATTCCTGGCTTGTGGTCCTTTGCTGATCCGGTCCCTATCTATGATAACCACACTTTCCTGTCTGTAAAATCTCCACTGTCCTATCCAAATAAAGATGAAAACCCCTAAAAAATAATTATATATATAAAAAAAAAACTGTAAAACTGAATAAAGTGCATGGTAATCGGAAATAAAGGAAATTAGTAAATTAATCTATTTCGTTATTTAATGCATAAAATAGTCTTTTTAAAAAATTGAGGTAAATCTGAAACTTTAAATTGTGTTTTCTTTTCTTATAAATAATAAAAGTTGCATCAGATTGATGAAAACTAACCTGAATACCCGCGTGAACAGGGCCACAGTGACTTTTTATTTTTCATTGAAACAATTGGATTGTGTCTTCTGTCTACATGACTGGCAAACGCGTCAGGAAAAAATGGCTAAATCTCTGCGAATATTTTGTTAAATGTTTAGTAATGCATAGAAAAATGCAAAACAGATTTGTCCTGAGCTCATTAATGCCTAGTTCAGACTGCGTGATTTTAGCCCCGATTTTGGCTCGCCCACAGGTTTTGAGAAATCGCAGACAAATGCCTGAAATCACAGGCAAATCGGTGCTCATGCACGTGAGTGACAATCACACAGTATACTATGAACTATCAAAGACGCGATCTGAGAGAATCGCCGATGAGTCACCGATGCGTGTGAGATATTTGGCATGCTAAATATCTGGAGCTGTCGGCGATTCAAATCATGCCGTGTGAATTGAGTTTTGACTGAAAATAACATCAGCGATCGCCTACAGCCAATGAGAGAGCGGCATTCACTTGTGTGTGCGTGTGTGTATACCTGCTGCAGGCCAGCGGGAGGCTGGGGGAGAAGTTAAAAGCGCTCTTTTTCGGTTTATTTGGACCCACAAAATGGAGGAAAAACTAGTGGAAGTTAGACAGGAGCAACCGTGTCTGTTTGATGTTTCATACAGAAAGAAATTAGTTTTATCAACGTTGAGGAGAAATGGCTAATTCCCTTTAAACCCAGGTGAGCAAACATGTACATGTTCTACCCCATTAAAGGCTTCTTTCTCATTATGTAGTTAATAACAAAAGATATACTACGTGTTTTTGGCTGTGAGACGTAGTTTGGACGAAGTTGTTGCGATTCTTCCTATAGTAAAGTCATGCAATGTGAAAGTCCCTGTCGCCGATCCATCTTGCAGTGTAAACAAAGCAGCGACGAAACGCTTGCCCAGATAGTCATGCAGTGTGAAAACATCTGTGACACGACTACTTTTAAAATCATGCAGGCTGAACTCGGCATAACCTACTGATGACAGCAACTTTGAGATGGTTTTTAAGGTAGTTAATGAGATTTGTTGTGTTACCTTGGGAAGTTTGGACTGAACAGGAGCAAAGGCTACCTGATCAACATTACATTCCTCGAAAAAAAAAACACTTGCAATCTAGACGCAGTCACCTCATGCTTGTGTTGCGCTACAATCCATAAACTCCACTCATTAAAATAACGGCTTGGTGTTTATACTGTAAAATCATGAAAATATTTAATTATTGGTTGTGGGCCACAAATATCGTTATTGTGAAAGTAAAATGATTCATCGTGCAGAACTACACCCTTTCATTGTGTTCCTGGCTGTTTTTAACCCATTGACTTCTATTATAACCACATTTTTAACCACAAAGCCATGGCACCAAATAATCTTGGATTCTAGGTTGTTGGTGTTTTCCCTGTTGGGAAGAGGTAAAACATGTTATTTTTACTGTTGATCATCAGTTGGCAGCATTAACCCTTTAGATAGGCCTGTTCAAAAAGTTTTTGTCTTTTATATGGAGTTCAGGGGACCAACAGTTTTATCCCAAAAATCAGACGAAGAAGAGCAGGAGTTAGAGATTCAATTAAAAGAAAGTTTACTGTAAATAGTTTGCAGTTTCATCAGCAGAGACCAGCTTCAACACTCGCAAAAAAGTTTGTAGACCGCTCTACATACAATCTCAGAATACCAACTATTAGACTCTTAAGTAAGGGGGTTGAAGACCGCGTGTACACATTTTTATGCGTCTTCTCCTCATAATGCCAAAAAGAACTTGAATTACAGTTTTAGTTTTGATCGTACAGATCAGATCAATACATCAATCGAATCTGTTAAGTGTCTAGTTTTTATTGTGTACACTCACAATGACAACAAACGTGTGCTTTTGCAAAAAAAGGATAATTAACAGTGTAGGCATTCTCTCTTTTCTCTCTCCGCGTACTGTTTTTACAGGCTTTGTTATTACAGTCGTCTGCAATAGACGCACACAACATGTAGACTGTGGTCAGAAAAAACACATAATTAAAATGAACAGAAACTCTGCAAATACTCAACAAAGAGGCATGAGAGATATTTCTATAGAAAGGTTGATGTGTATAGTTTTGCATTAACCAGTTCAAGTCAAAAACAAATAATCTCTTTTCTTGTAATCCGTATAAAAGTAAGGACTGGTACAGATTCTCCTGTATCGCCTCATTACAGCTATTGTGATGCCGCCCTCTGTGAGCGCTCTGTTCATATGGAAATAAACTGAGGTGAGGCAGGTAATAATTTTCACGCTCCCCGAGACATGGCATAAAACGACAAGCTTTATCATAGATGCGCATGGTACACGAGTGAAGGAGCACGACTCTGATGACGAACGCATACATTTTGAAGAACGTCTAGACCTAGCGGAGGATAGAATTTATGTCGGGTAAGTCTTTTATTCTTACCTTCTTGTAGTTTCATTGCTGTACAAAGTGTATCCTATAACTTATATAGCATATAATGATATTCATAGGCCTATATAATAAAAATGTTATATGAATAACTATTGAATTAATTAAACAAATATTTTCAAGTACTTTACTATAGTGTGGTTCAAAACAACTTCATTATTGACTATAAATTACTAATAATTTTTTTCATGCGAGTTTGATAATCTTGTTTGTGGTTGATAGTGTTAAAATAGAGTTTCTTTGTTATCTGCATTCTGTTCTCTCATTAAGTAAATATGCTGACCGTTGTTTACAGAACAGGTGTTGTTTATAATTTCTATGTGGTAACTGAGTTTATGAGGTAAATTCAGTACTAGTATCAGTGAACATCACAAAAATGTTAATAATGTAGTTTATGTAATCAGATTGTTTATTTTTTTCAGATGTGAAAAAGCGTAAAAGAGAGACTGATGCTGACATGGCTCCACAGGCTCTGAAATTTTTCATGAATCTGGACCACAGCTAAAACCATGTGATGCTCACACTCGGCTTTTACAAACCTTACACCCTTAATTATCTCACACGCTTCATATTTACATTGTTGATTTGCTCTGAATGTGTCTTCTGTACACAATGTGTCGTGTAAATTCCAGTGCAGGCCTTAAGTTATACGTAAAGTGTATTTATCAGTAGATTTGCTATATGTAAGTTTATATAGTTTACAGAGTTGTATACAGTTTACTGACTCTCACAAGTGTATCAAGTTGATTTGTGTGATAACTAAATATATTTTAAATAAACTGCAATCAAAAAAATATATATAAATAAACTTTTTTTCCCCCTCAGATTCTTTCTTGAAACTCTTCCCCCTTACTGTACGTTCACAACGAAAGTGGCGAGTGCGTCAAAGGTCGCTCTGACCGCCCTGGCGACAACGCTGCCTGTCTTTAGCTGTGGCGGCGAGAGCGTCAAAATTCGCTACATTGATCTCGTATTTAAAGGGGCCGTTGCAGCATATCTTATCAGTTACATTCCCGCATAAAACCATACTTTCTAGCGTGAAAATGTTGCTCACTTATTGTCAAATTTGTTTAACAATGAGAGATCAAGTTGCATGTGATGTAGATTTGCTTCACTTAATTATCCAGTGTGTCCATATGTCTAAAATATCCTGAAGCAGCAATACTGTTTTGTATTGTCGCATGACATTCAGTTTTTTTTAAGAAAAAAAAAAAAAACGTATAACATTAATGCACGTCAGTAGCTCGCCAGTAACATTTTAAAATATGTTCCAGTAGAGAAACATTGCAAATAATTATAAATTTGGCGACCGCAATAAATAAACCCTTGGGAACAACTGTGGTCGAAACCAAAGTTCACAGGAGAACTGTGTTCTCTGGACTCCTCTCAAGCGGTGGACTTCTACATTCTGATTGTTTGCCGCCGAACTGCGTCATAGCTCATTACCATAAAGCTGACTTGATTTCAACTCTCCTCGACGCCCACACCCGCAAAGACGTGCCACTCCTCGCTGCTTATCGCTGCCGGCTCTCATTGAAAATAAATGACTTCCGGCTACATTGACGCCCTCGCCGCTTTCGGTGTGAACGTACAGTTAGTTACAAACCAATTAAACAATGTTGACTGTCATCACAGAAAACACCAACAATTATTAATGCATGATTATATGCTGTCATGGCTTTGCAATAAAAAAATGTTGTTATAATAGAGGCCAATTGAGAAAAAAACAGCCATGAATATAACGAAAAGGGAGTAAATTTGCCCAGAGTGTATTGAGGTTTTTTATTTATTTTTTTATTTCAAAGCATTTTCCCAGAATATGTCAAAATAAGATATCCCCAAATATTGGTTCGTTTGCTAAAACGCAGAGAAAGTTTCAATTTACTATAACTTCTGTTAAGCAGCCTTGACACAATTTACATTGTAAAAGCACTAGATAAATAAAAAATGAATTGAATTGAATCTGCTTAAATGTGTACACGTTAATGGACCAAACTAAGTATGATCTGATTCATTTTACATTTATTGTGCATCAAAATTACAGTGTGTGTAGCCAATGTGTCTTTACACGTTTCAGCTCTTGATGAGAGTTTTTAAGACTTGGTGAAAAATAATGTTTTTTTTTTTTATTTCAGACCTATTTGAAGAGTATGAGTGGAGTAAAGAGGAGAAACATCATGTCAAAATTGAGGAAAAATCGAATTTACAGACTGATGGTATTTTGAAAAGGAGAGACAAGAATCGTTACACCTGCACTCAGTGTGGAAAGTGTTTGGCAAGCAAAAGCAAACTTAAGATTCACATGAGGATCCACACTGGAGAGAAACCATTCACATGCACTCAGTGTGGGAAGAGTTTTCACAGCTCATCACACCTTAATATACACATGAGGATCCACACTGGAGAGAAACCATTCACATGCACTCAGTGTGGGAAGAGTTTTAGCCAATCATCATACCTTAATCTACACATGAGGATCCACACTGGAGAGAAACCATTCACATGCACTCAATGCGGGAAGAGTTTCAGCCAATCGTCATCCCTTAATCACCACATGAGGATCCACACTGGAGAGAAACCGTTCACATGCACTCAATGCGGGAAGAGTTTCAGCCAATCGTCATCCCTTAATCACCACATGAGGATCCACACTGGAGAGAAACCATTCACTTGCACTTAAGCTGTGGTTACACTGGACTTTTCTCCCTATAGACTTTCATTCATACGCACGAGAATGCGTCAGACTGGAAACGCAAGTTTGTGCATCAAGTTTTGCAGTTCACTCCATTGCAAAGTTCAAGCTTGATGAACTCTGACCTTCAAAATTGCATCACTTGACTGTGTGAGACCAATCGAAGATAAAAACATGACCTCTCTGGACAGAAATGTAAAATATGGACCAACCGTTCACTTTTTTTAATGCCTAATCATGTTTTTTAATCCCGCTCCTTTTCACAGCTCCTTACAACATAATTTTGCATGCTCAAACTCTACTGTGACCGCAGATTCGGTGTGGGATTAGTTTCAGCAACTCCTCAGACCTTAATAAACACATGAGGATCCACACTTGCAAACCATTCACATGAACTCAATATGGGAAGAGTTTCAACCGATCAGCAAACCTTAATGAACACATGAAGATTCATACTGGTGTGAAAGAGTACGTGTGCTTGAGTGTGAGAAGACTTTTCTAACAGCTCCAAAATTGAAACTGCATCAGACGATTCACACTGTTACAAGAGGTGTAATCAGTTAACACATCTGAAAACAGAAAAGAGGATTCACACTGGAGAGAAACTATACAGATCTGATCAGTGTCTACAGAGTTTTGCTCACTCGGCGCAGCTTAAGAAAATGACATGAATGCAGCAAAACATTTTCTCATGTGCACAGGATGTTTCATGTCTGAATAATGTTTGAAAAGGCTGAGTGATGGTATACTGTTTTTTTAACACTCCTACACTGCAGTAGGTGGTGTTGGATATGTGTTGCACTCCTCGTGTTTACCGCAAACACAATGATGACGGCTGAGAGAAGAACAGTTTCAAAAACATCTGGCAAACAGCACCTCAGCGGCTTAAAATCTCTTTGCAAGTGATTGTACAGGTGCGGATACATCTGTACTCCACTCTCCAGTGTGTCATGTAGCTGGTGTTGTTTTGGATAATGTTCTCTGTCTGACTCCCTGAATGAGAAACAAATCAATGGGAAGACACCGCACATTAAAGAAGGTGGAGCTCCAAGGCGGTTAGTTAGCAGTATACCAGGGACTCAAGTTTAGAAAGCCCATTCAATTGTCCTGTGTTGCAGCTTTTATCAGTAAAGTTTCTTTACTTTTAGGTTCAAGATTCTTTTTAGTTTACTACATTTACTTTTTTGAGTAGAATACAAACTTGATAAATATTTGATGATTTAGGCAAAGCGACAGTTATTAAGTTTTACAATATTAATACTGTTACGCAAGTGCGTATTGGGTTGTTTCTGTGCTGCTGTGTGTGTGTGTGTCTCTCTTTTTCCCTCTCTCGTCCTGTCCCGTTCCTGTTTCCAGGTTACCCCGCCCTAATTGGACGTGCTGCGTGCGTGCGCTGTGGTTGGTGCTGGGAGAAGTCAGCATCTTTTGAAAAGGAACCGACGGAGTCAGATCGCTGGGGGGAGAGACGGAGAGTTTTCTAAGAGTGTGGAAAACATATCATAGTGCTCCTGGTTGTTTATAAATTGTGAACATTAAGGTGTTCTCTCCCTTTTTCCTCTCCCCTCCAATTTTTGTGACTGTCAAATACTGTTTGATAAAGCTGTGAGCTGAGCGCCGTAGGGGCTGAGTGCCATTTACTTTGACACTGATTTTCTCGTTTTTTTCGTTTAGTTAAGGAGTAAGGGCAGTGTTTGTAATTTATTTTCTTCATTTATTTTTGATTCAGTAGGTAAGTTATCTTCGGGGTGGAGTTAGTAAATGTTTTGTTTGTTATTTTGGCCTTGCTCAGCCCTGAAGCTTTTTGTTTGCACTCATTTATTTGTTTATTGTAAATATAAACCTTTTCCACCTTCTCACAATAAAATAACCTTAAAGGTCATTAAAAAATCAAACCTGCTAACTGTTTATTTATTTTCTCTATAATTTTTATGTTCGACTTCAGCCCTAGACATTTTTGAGGTCGTAACAATGTCAAGGTTTACAACATCCTTCAATATATAGTATATATAGTTTTTACCCATCGGATTCAGTGACCTAAAGATCAGATCAACTGTATCTAAACATGAGTAAGTCTGGTCAATATTGCTTTATAAAAGAGGAAGGTAATGGACTGACACATAACCTTTATCCTTTTGTTAAATATTATAATCAGTCAGCATATGAGGTAGCCTAACATATTTCAATGGCAATGAATTTTATTTCTATTGATCAGCAGGCTATATACAAATAAAACATCTCAATAAATTAGAATATCAGCGAAAAGTTGATTAATTTCACCATTTCAATATCATTCATCTATTGAATAAACACTTGAAATATATCAATCGGTGTGTAATAAATCTATATAATTTAGGAGTTTCACATTTTTAAAACAAAAAAACATAGCATACGTTAATGCTTTTATTAAGTATCTGTACTGTATATGACATGGACCTGCTGGTTAGTTTCTGCAGTGGTTTACATCTGTCAAATTGTAAAAGTAGACTTTTCCAAAAAATTAAATAAATAATTTCCTACTTAATAATATTAATAATAATAATAATTATAATATATAATAATCGTCGTCATCATTAACATTATTAATATCATTATTAAAGTATGATTTTTTTCATTTCCTAATAAAATTAATAAAATTTAATTTCATTTCTTAATAGGTTCATGAAAGAACTTTAATAGAGTTATGATATTTTATTGTTGTTGTCTCCAGGCGGCTGTTCCAGAAAGCAGGTTATGTGACATACCCGGGTAAGTTTGAGAGTAGATAACCTCAGCTTTGGTTCCAAAATCAGAGGTAACATCTGGGTATGTTAAGTAGCCATAGCAACTTACTCTCTAAAGATAACCTGCTCCGGAGCAGGTTATGTTTAGAGAGTAAGTTGCTATGTTCCAGAGTTTGTCTGTTTCAGAGAGTTTACTGAGCATTGCGTGCTCTTTTGATGAGAATATTTATGGATGTGGACACACAGATACAAGTTTTTTCCTTGTTAGAGGGTTATAAGTGCATAGTTTTTTTTCATAACCAAATTTATAATGTTAATGTATTTAACAAACCTTTTTGAAATCAAATGTGACAAACCGCGGGTCTGCGCTTACCATAAAAAACATTCAGTGCAGCTATTTGTATTCGCGTCAGGGCATTTTAGGCAACTGTACAATGTGGCAGCATGAGCACCTGTACAGTAAGCCTGGCACTGAACTGTTTTTTACACTTTTGTACAGTTACTTGGTCATAAATCGCTGCGTATAATTACACAGTTGATTCAGAGCACGGCAATAGTGTAGTGGACAGTGTGTTGTTAATGAACCACGGAGCTCACAGCGGGGCAAGTTCAAATCTAGTAGGAAAATATACCTATAATTTAAGGTGTAGGACGTCGTTCATATGTATACATTCATGCACACACACCTACATTGTTTAATATAATATTTTTTTCAGGGTTTCTAAATGCTATTGTGTGCATTAATTGCAGCCAATTTTAAAGCTCCATCAGTCACTAAAGGACACTGATAATATGAAATCTGTCCATAGTATAAATGTGCAGGTACAACTTAATTTTCTGTCCTCAATCTTTTGGTGTTTCAACTATTAAACTCATTACTGCTTCATCCTACCAGCACATATGGGATGACCCCACCTCATCAGTATATGTTGAGGCTGTATAACACAAATATAGTAAAAAATAAATATATAAATAAATAAAGCAAATGTTGCTTTACACAATGTTTATTCTTATTATATTTGTATTATACAATAGAATCATTACTAGGCACTACATTGTTACTTGCTGGAGGACAAAAGATACCCTTTTCTGCCTTTTACGATGACACGCTATCTGCAGCCTGACCCAGAGGAAATCTCAGTGACCCAAGCAGACAAAAGAGATGAAAGAGTGCTGAGAAATATAATTAGTCAAAAAACTGTTTAATCAAATATTTTGGTCTGTTCATTTCTTCATTTCCTGAAATAAATTGAATGATTTTTTTACACTGCTTTATACACGCACCTTTCAACGTGTAACATATATAAATTTCTCACCTTAAGGTGATGCTCATGTGACTTTATTTATATTTGAAGATGGACCTTATACAGCTACTTAAGAATTTAAAGTATATATATATATATATATATATATATATATATATATATATATATATATATATATATATATGTATATATATTGTGATCCAAGAGCAATATTCAAATATGGAAAAGTGCAGACAAATTCTTACACTGCTTGTTAGTTGAAGCAGAAGGAACTTCGTCTGCATGCAAAATAAAAAGCATAAAAAGAACCTAAAGCTACCTGACAACAATCACTTACAACAGGGACAGATTGTGTGGTTTAAGTCAAAAACTTAGCAGTTAGACAAAAAAAAAAGCAGTTAGACAGGCCTCTTTCTATTAGCTGCATGACAGAAAGAATATTCTAGAGTGTTAAATAAAGAGCTCCAGTAATTAAATATGACCTTTTAGGAGAATGTTTCTGTGTTTAATGACTTTGGACAGAGTTCTAGCTCCAGAAAGATTACAATTTCTATAAGCCTTATTAGTCAATACACATATAGTGGCCTTAAAAAATTAATGGCAAGAAAAATAAATGCATGAATGGTTACACAACATACTCAAAAGGATGTTAAAGAGAAGTTTAATTGTTCATTACAATGAATAAAATGGAGGGTGCCACGTGTAATTTAATGAACTAACAAACTTTCTTATTATTTATTTTTTCTTTTCTTATCTTTTTCTTATTCTATATTTCTTTCCTTCGTTGAAGCAGATATGTAATCTCTGTGATTAAAACCTCCAGCTTCGCCTCTATTGCCTTTTTTCTCACCGTGACTTTCTATGGTGACTCGTGAATTCGGCGATCTACTGAAAATGCCTTCAGGTGTGTGCCGTGCACTTGCATTAACCCGCGGTTATCTTCAGGAGGTTGATTTAACTAACTCTTATCACCTGTTTTGGAACCAACATACTCGCGGTAAGCAGGTTTTGGGTAAATCAACCGAGAGTTCAGGTTTAGCAGATGGTAAGTTTACCCAGCTTTCTGGAATACCCCCCTGATGTCTACACCTACAACAACCATTAACCCAAACCTCACAGTAAACTGTTGTGTTTTAGCAACATCTACACCAACCATAAACCTAAACCCCACCTCACGGTAAACTTTTGTGTGCCGTAAAGGTCTGCGCCCACCACAACCCAACACTTTGCCTGCTTGTAAAGCCAAGCCATGGAGCCTGGATAGCTCAGTCAGTAGAGCATCACACTTTTAATGTGAGGGTCCAGGGTTCAAGTCCCTGTTTGGGCGTGTAAGGCTCTTTTTGTGGAGCCACAGCTTATGCCGTTGAGATGTCGCTTGCCGAAAGATTTATCTGCATGCACAACAAGTGTACTAGACATGAGGACATGACAGTCCAAGCAGTCTTGTAGTCGTGGCCGAGTGGTTAAGGCGATGGACTCGAAATCCATTGGGGTCTCCCCGCGCAGGTTCGAACCCTGCTGACTACGTCCAGGCAGTGCGCAGGATTTAGTTTGTGACATTCCATGATTGTTTGCAACTCCATTGTTTCTTGGGAAAAGGGTTGTGCTGGAAGGGAAAAGCACCAAAAATAAAATGGCAGCGCATGCTAACTGACTGCTCTGGGGGCATTCAATTTTTAAAGACATATGACAGAGAGTGAAGGACCAGTGGCTTTCCCGTAGCTCGTCGTGATAGTATAGTGGTTAGTACTCTGCGTTGTGGCCGCAGCAACCCCGGTTTGAATCTGGGTCACGGTAGATTTTTCAAGGTGACATTGGAGTTGCACTCTGTGTTGCCATTCGTAATCTCGTCGCAATCTTGTCAACCTTAAAGTAACCTGTTTTGTTTTAGCAACATCCACACCAAACATAAGCTTAAAACCCCATCTCACGGTAAACTTTAGTGTACTGTAAAGGTCTGCGCCGACCACAACCCAAACCTTGCCTACTTGTAAATTACTGTTGTGGAGCCCGGATAGCTCAGTCGGTAGAGCATCAGACTTTTAATCTGAGGGTCCAGGGTTCAAGTCCCTGTTTGGGCGTATGACACTCATTTTGTGGAGCCACAGCTTTTGACGTTGAGCTATCGCTTGATGAAAGTTTCATCTGGATGCACAATATGTGTACTAAGCATAAAGAAATGGCAGTACAGGCAGTCTTGTAGTCGTGGCCGAGTGGTTAAGGCGATGGACTAGAAATCCATTGGGGTCTCCCCGCGCAGGTTCGAATCCTGCTGACTACGTCCTCCCCGATTTTAAATTTGCAGCAGTCATCAATTGTTTGCATTTCCATTGTTTCTTGGGAAAAGCGTTGTGCTGGTAGGAGGAGAAAAACAACAGAGTCTTCTCACTGAAGAGAAAGGGGCTTATCACAGGGAGGAACATACCACTCATAGATCACAACGGCTGTTTTGTAGCTCGCCGTGATCGTATAGTGGTTAGTACTCTGCGTTGTGGCCGCAGCAACCCTGGTTCGAATCCGGGTCACGGCAGGTTTTTCAAGGTGACATTGGTGTCGCACTCTGTGTTGCCATCCATTATCTCCAGCCTTCTTTTAGTGCAGGCTGTGCTAATGGCACGTCCTGAATGTTTACGTTTCCTAAAGTGTGGAAGACTAGGGATATGATATAAGAGAAATAGGATCTTTGATGCCAGCATGCAGTGTAGATAAGTACTGATCAAGTCACGCTTCTAAGGCATGGAAGGAATCTTTTCAATTGTTGAGTGTCCATTCATTGCCACAACATCAGAAAGACTTCTGCAGTTATCATTGATCTATTTAATGTCTCCTACATGACATGAAGTCCAAACTAATTCACCTGTACCGCATGTCTTTAGACTGTGGGGGAAACCGGAGCACCTGGAGGAAACCCACGCGAATGCAGGGAGAACATGCAAACTCCACACAGAAACGCCAACTGAACCGAGGCTCGAACCAGCGACCTTCTTGCTGTGAGGGGACAGCACTACCTACTGCGCCACTGCTTCGACCAGCATAAAAATGTACATGAATAAATCACAATTTAAATGTTTTTAAATGTCATTTAATTATCAATAAATCAATGCATTACAAATACATTTTAAATCTATAAATAAATAGACACTTTTATTACTGTATTATTATTTAATCCATGTTTTAAAGGCTGATTAATCAAACAGTAAAAATTGTATTAATAAATCACAAAACACATTTTAAACAGCTTTTTATATAAGCATTTGGCAAATGCTTTTCTCCCTATTTGCTGTTTGGTTTTCTTTTTCTTTTGCCACATGCTCTTCTCAAATTGAAAATGAATCAGGTTAAAAATGACTCTGCTGTAATGAGCTATTGTTTTCCTCTCTTAGGAAAAAAAGACAGTTAACAGTTTTATCTAGATTAAATGACCGTGGTGATAAAGATTTTCTTGGAGATATAGAACAAAATGAACTTCGTATTTTGCAATCAGAGTTGGATGATTACTATACAGAGAAAGCTAAAGGAGCTTTACGATCTAGAGTGAAATGGATAGAGGAGGGGGAGAAAAATTTTTCATATTTTTTTTTTATTTAGTAAAGCATAGGCAAGCTTCAAAAACTATTAATAAACGTAGCATAAATAACAATGTAAGTGAAGAGAAAACTTTAATTGATGATCACATCTATTCATGTTATTATATGAATCAAAATTTAATGAGAGTGATTGTGACTTTTTCTTTTCATTTTCAAAAGATAAAGTTCCTATTATAGATGACAGCTTCCGTGAAATGATGGAATCTGAAATTGTTATCTCTGAACTTGATGTTGCTATTTCTAAAATATCCAATGGAAAATCCAGGCATATACGGAATTACAGTTGAGTTTTATAAACATTTTTGGCCCGAGATGAGATTTTTAGTTTTTGAAGCACTTAAGAAAAGTAAAGACAAAGCAGAACTATCGACTTCTATGAAGCAGAATTTAAGAATTTTAGTTCCAGAGCCAAGCAAAGACAAATTATTTATAATAGGAGACCCATAACTATTTTGTCCAATGATTTTAAATTGCTCTCTCATGTATTTTCAATAGACTCAAAAAAAGGTATAGGCGAGAAAATTAATGAAACACAATCAGCTTTCATTAAAGGGAGAAGTATTCACAATCATATCAGACTGATAGTTGATATGCTCGATTATAGGTATTTAATTCCTCAGACAAGTTTATTTCTATTTCTAGACTTTTTCAAGTCATTTGATACCCTTAAGCATTCTTTTTTGTCTTTAGAAAATCTTTAGAAACTTTTGGGTGTAGTCCGAGCTTTTGTAGGGTAATTTCCATGTTCTATACTGATATATTCAGTAGTAAATCTCTGAATTCAGGATAATCTCCTAGAGTTTACATCAAAAGAGGAATCCATCAAGGATGTCCCATCTCACCTTTTCTTTTTAATATAGCTGTTGAACTTATGTCATTATATTTAAAAAATTCAGAGTACACTTTAGGTATTGATATACTTGGTCGGACTTTTACTTTAAGTCAGTTTGCTGATGACACTCTATTAATTCTTAAGAATAGGGAGGTGCTCCCTTTAGCTCTTGTCAAAATTTCTGTTTCCTAAAGCTTCTGAATTCACCTTAAACCTAAGAAAATGTGGAATATTAACTATTCAGAATTGTACTTTAAGAGAATTAGAGGGTATTCTAGTAAAAGAACAAGTTAAATATTTGGGAGTTACCATCTTCAAAAATTCTGTTAATAGAGAATGTGCAAATGTTAATATTAAAATGGAAGGGATGAAAAAATCCCTAAATCATTGTCTAGCTAGAGACCTTTCCATATTGGGTGAAATTCTTTTGACTAAGACTGAGGGATTATCTAAAATTATATATTTAACTTATCCTTTATATACTCCTCCCAAAATAGTTAAATCTATAAATTCAATAATATTTAAATTTATTTGGAAAAATAAATCACATTATTTACGTAAGAATCATATGATCAAAGAGTATGAATATGGAGGTTTAAAAGCTATCGGTTTTGAATGTCTTCATGGCACTTTTAGAGTTAAATGATTTTAAGAGTGTTTAGCTAAGCCTTATTCAATATTTTATCATATCCCAAATAATTTGTTTAAAAAAATTGGTGGCCTTGAATTTGTATTAAGATATGATTATGATTGTTCAAAACTTCCTTTGAAGCTGTCTACTTTTCATAAGCAAGCACTGCTATTTTGGAAAATGATATTTACCCATAATTTTCCCCTCATAAATCCACTCTTTGGAATAAAAAGGCTGTTATTATTAACAGAAAATCATTGTTTAAAAGTGACTGGTACAATAAAGGCATTATATTTATTAATGATTTGTTAGATGAAAATGGACTGCTACTATCTCATAACGAATTTTTAAATAAATATAGAGTTAAAATCACAGATAAAGGTTATACTGAAATTTGTGAGGCTATACCTATTGCTTTGTTTAGGTTAATTCAAAGTAATTATTTTGTTGATTATCAATGTTGATATTTTTGATAGTAAATATAACAACAAGCTTATTTACAACATGCCTTATAATGGGTGATTTTAAGTGTTATCATCTAGGAGTTGTTAAACCCTTAGTAGAGGACAAAGCTTTTACCTTTTCTCTTAAATATCCTGTAGCACCTAAGGTTAAGGAAACTCATTACATAATTTTATTCAGGATATATCATGTGAAGGAGTTTATTCAAAAAAGATTTAGCTTCTGCTCCAGAAACACTCGATCACTTATGTTTTTCTTGTGAATTTACTTTTAAATTCTGGTTTGACATCCATACTTGGCTTTCATTAAAGATGATTTCAGTCCCCCCTATTGTTCTAGAAGATATTTTATTTTACAAAGCTGATTTACATTGTTTCTTTCTCTGATGTTGTGAACTTTATTTTACTAATGGGTAAATATCAAATTCATTGCTGTAAGTGGAAAAAATGCTGAACCTCTTTAAGATGTTTTCTTTCTGAGGTAAAGAAAGTGGCTCAAAGCCTCAAATATTTCAGAAACCAAAGTAAAATAACTGAAGCTCTCTGTACTTCATTTTCATAATATTTATTGTTAGAATATTTTGTTTGTCCTTTGATGTAGATCTTTTGTACTGCTCCTTGCTCCTTGTTGCAGTGGTAACATTTTTAATTTATTTTATATATTTTAATGGTAAATATGCCTTGCGATGTTGATTGTTCTGTCTTGTGTTGTAAACTTTTTGCAACAATAAAAACGAAGAAAAAAAAACACTTATTCTTAGTGGATTAAACAAGTTTTTCAAAATTGTGTAAAAATGTTTGGATTAAAAGTTTTGATCAACTTCAAATACTGAATGTCTGTGTATTTGAAAGAGAGAGAGCAGATATGTTATGTGAGATGTGAAAAGGAGTGTGAAATTTGTCATGTCCTGACTGCAACAGTAAGTGGCAAAAAAGCTGAACAACAAAGACTTTTATTTTGGCGTGTTATGTGACGTCATAAGGCTGCGCCGCTTCCGCGCTGCGATTCAACTGGAGGAAGGTTTGTTTCACAACTTTACACAAATATAAACCGATTGATTAAAGTTTCAGGTTTTCCTTTCGATATTATATACCTGCGGTTGACTATTATTTTAATCCTTTATACAACGAAGTATTATTTTAATAACAGTTATCGAGGGCTATTGTTTGAACAACTGAAATGTGTTTTAATGAAGGTTTATTTATTTACTAGCATAATGTCATTCCAATACAAGTATACATTATATATATATATATATATATATATATATATATATATATATATATATATATATATATATATATATATATATATAATAAATGGAGAACTAGTTTTTATTAGGTCATTTGTTTGTGGCTATTGTTTCTTGCTCAGACTTACCTGATTTATTTTTGTCAATCACACTCATATAAAGAAACTGTTGAAGAAAGTGTTGAAATGAAGTTATTTTGTTTCTGTTCATTGTTTTGTTCATTTTAAACAGAATAAAGTGTCCAAACACAGAGAAAAACTCCTGCTGAAGCGACTGATCTCCACACTGGTATAAAGATGGCGTTTATTAAAGAGGAGAGTGAAGATGTGAAGATTGAAGAAACATTTACAGTCAAACAGGAAGATCCGCAGGAACAAACAAGTTAGTTTTCATTTAGATATATTTTAATAATAAGAATACTAAATTAAATCCATGTTGCAGCCCTGAGTGTGCTGCCTAGAAAGGAGTGTGTCTGCTAAATGCACATAAGCACTCATTGAAAGACAGGAATGAGTTTCTTTTGTTACTTGTTCTCATGTCTTTTGTCATTATGTATTATTAGTCTCCCATTTTCTCTACCTTCTTAAGGTTATTGCTTTTCTTGTTCTCCTACTGTGTAAAGCGCCCTTGAGCACTGTCCAGGGGCGCCTCCAAGGGGTGGCCAGGGGTGGCCACGGCCACCCCTCGGTAAACTCTGGCCACCCCTGTGGCCACCCCTTTGGCCACCCCAATATAATTTTGCGGTTGACATTATTGATTTAAATGAACTTATAAATTCCCAATATTTAGATAAAAAAATAAATAAATAAATAAAATGCAGTCACTAAATTATTGTTGGTGTTACTGACGTAGCTCTCCCCCTCTGGTTCAATGCTGGTGAAAGCAAACTGACGCATGCGCGCGGAAAACCATTCCCGCGCGCCTCACGCACTCCGGTGTGAATCCCGGTTGGTTGTTTGCATGCACGCCGACATAATAGGCACCGCTCATGCGCCGTGAAACCGGAGTAACAGCCTTTTGTGTAGAAGTGTCGGCACGCAGCGAGTTTTGAAAGTCGGTTAAATTTTATATAATATGATGATGATGATGATGATGATGTTGTTACTTTCACTAAGCATGTCTTTAAAGCAGAAAGAAGGGATAATGAGTCAGGGAGGTAAGACTTCATAACATGATTTATCAGCCATGATCTGGTCTAAGACCACAGATAATTCTATAATACATTTTTGTATTCTTTAGAATTGTCATAATTAATTTTCATGCAAAAGGTTTCTTAAGTGATGTTGGCATATCACTCCAGTTGTTGTTTTCCAGTAATATTTAGGACTGATTTCTGTTGTTTATTTAGAATAATAATTGTATATTAATATTATTTGTATTTATTTAGAATAAATATAAATAAATTGTTATATTTATTGAATAACAAATCTAACAATTCAAGAGAGGTGGGGGTGTATAGGGTGGTTCGCCCAGGGTGTCATTTAAACTAGAACCACCACTACCCTCCCCGATCGTCCTTGACAGCACGCACACACCTTCAATAGACAGCAATGGCAATTTAATATTTACCTTAAGCTACAGTATATCAATAGAAGAAGCTGCATTAATAAAATGGTTCAAAAAGCAATATGGATAAATAATATTATTAGGTATAGTGAGTGTGTATAGTAATGCCTTTTGTTCAGTTTGTTCATTTGTTTGGGTAATTAATAAACTCATTATTCTTTCATTCATTTTCTTTTCGGCTTAGTCCCTTTATTAATCCAGGGTCACCACAGCAGAATGAACCGCCAACTTATCTAGCACATTTTTACACAGCGGATGCCCTTCCAGCTGCAACCCATCACTGGGAATAATAAACTCATTAATCTTCATTATTTTAGACATGGCATATCATGATGTACAATAAAGGCACGTAAAAAAAGAAGTTATTTATACAGTATATGAAAAGTGTTTTTAAACTAAACATAGATTTTTATTTGGTTTGCACATGTACTTGCTGAATTATTTCAAAGAATGAATTGCAATATTTCAAGTAGAATTAATTAAATGAATAAAAACTACATTATTTCATTTACCAGAAACAAAAATATAACATTACACTGAATTCATTATTTTTTTTGTGTGCCACCCCAAGATTTGGTGCGGCCTCTTCTGGCCACCCCTAAGAAAATTTTCTGGGGGCGCCACTGGCACTGTCGCTATAAAAAATAAATGAAAACAATAAATTAATAAAAAGTTAAACTGAGCTGACGATATTTGACCTACAGTATTCTCATAAAAGATATCTGCCATTACAGTGATAGTGTTAGCTAGGTACTTTCCATTTGCATATGTCAGGTTGATCACAATACCCTTGTTTTTAATCGACTTCTTTATGGGTTTAAACTTGTTTCTAGTAGTTGTTACTAGTTCTCACAGATAGTATCAGAGTGAGAATTAAATCTTTATTATAATAACTAATTATCAGGGCTATTGTATTTAAACAGAGTTTCCGCTGAGTCTTAAAATGTCTTAAATTCTCAAATGTTTTAAAAAATCTAAAATTTGGCCCTAAAAAGTCTTAAATTTGCTGAAATGTTGTGTTGTCGGTCTTAAATCTTTTTTAAACAAGTCTTCATTTTCCTGTGTTCATGTTTTGTTACTCAATTTGGTCAAAACCCATACAATCACCAACAATCCATCTCCATAAAACTTTCAACCTTTATTTAAAAAGGTCATTTTAACTCTATTTATCATAATGGTAAAGACTGCTGAGGATATCCACCTGGACAGATTGTTGTGAATGGATTTAGTTTATTATAGTTTTTAAAACTTTTAATACATTTGTTAATTAGTTTTTATTTTATTTTAAAGAAAGTTTATTTTAGAAAAAAGTGTGTGGATCCAAGTCGAGCTCTCTTGTTTTTACACAATATTTAAGATATTTTGCTAAGAAATATCTAAAATATTTTAATGTTATTATTAGTTTTGATTTATTATTGTATTATTAAATATTTTATATAAAAAATATTTTTTGAAAGGACAAATAAAAAACCTTATAATGGTCTTAAAAATGTCTTTAAAAGTCTTAAATTAAACTTGGTGTCACCTGCAGAAACCCTGATTTAAAGTATGTCACAAAACGTGGATGACTCTAATTTTAAATATGCTGAATGAAATAGACACTAAAATAATTAATTAGTTTAAAACATTGTACAGTTTTCTAAACTATATGATGTTGTTAAGTTCATCAGTATTGACCATATTCTTCACATACCAGCAGGCGCCGCTTTTAGATCCTTAAAACAGTGTAATGCTGCTTGTCTTTGATCTTGTGGGGGAAACCGGAGCACCCAGAGAAAACCCATGCCAGCTCAGGGTGAACATGCAAACTCCACACAGAAATGCCAACTGACCCAGCTGAGGCTCGAACCAGCAACCTTCTTGCTGTGAGGCGACAGCACCACCTACTGTGCCTCCTCGTCGCCCGACAACACTGATTTATTTGCATATTTTTTATGCGATATTCCAGTTTTGCAAATAAATTTAATTGGGATTTTTGGATGGAAACATAGCTGTAAGGTTTGGAGCTTACGCTGCTATTCTGAACCAATAATCGGAAACAGAAAGCAGTTGAAGGATGGTGTGTTTAAATCCATTATTTATCTGACTCCATCAAAGTTGTTATTATCATTGATAAAGAGAAAGAATCTCAAAGCTTAAAGCAGGTAAAGTTGTTTATTAATTTACATGTTTGAATATACAGACAGTAGAATGAAACAAACTAACATACTGTATAAAGAAATTAGCTGTAACGTGCACTGCTGAGCAACAAAGACAGTGAAACTTCCTTTGTTAGCAAATGAGGCTATGCAGCCATATGAGGGAGAGGCAGAGTAAAAGCCATTCTCCCAGATCAACACTTACCTTTACGTATTATACCCTGAGAAAAGCATTGTTAAAGATGAGTGAAACTCAACCCACAAAACCAGCTGAACATGAGAGAGCACAGTTGAGGAGATAAAGTGGGTGAGAAGAACATTATCATACTCTCCTCAGGCCATGACTCAACAATAGTAAATATATTGTATATTGAAATACAAGCAATCAATGTATCTGTTGATTTTAGCACTACAACGCTTAAGTCATAAACTGTCAAATGACACCAAACATGATAAAGCTATTTGAAGGAAGATCACAAGCAGAAGAATTGTGTATGGTGAAAAGCACATGGTTACTGCAAGCAAATGGCAGAGATGTGTACTGGAGCTGTGATCAACTCTGCCAAGCCAGGAGGACCCATCCCATGCTTGCAATGTCTCAGAAGTCCTTGATTAGCATAGAAAGAATATATAATAGAAGAATATATAATTTTTTCTCATCCTGCTTACCCATTACCTACATTTCAGTCACACAAAGAACAAAGTCGCGTACGAGAAAGGCTTGTTCTTATTTAATTAATAACTAGCTTAAATTAACAGACCTTCGACAGAGACATGTACCGTAACTAGATTAATGGGATTATTTCTCTTCTAAAAACTGTTTTAGTACTGCTTACATTCTTATTATTCAACTATTTTAATTCATTTTTCCAAAGTCTTCAATTTTTCCTCAACACACATATTGAACAACAAATTAACATTGTACATAGTTACAGACATACACCCCATAAAGAAAAAGGGTGAAAGATAAAAATAAAAATAAATTAATTAATAAAAATAGATAAAATAAATTAGGAAACTAGGCACAAACTCTCACCAAGGATATAATAACCTCTGAGCGTTCAATGTAGGAGAGGAAAGGCTGCCAAACCTCTAAAACTTTTTTGTAGAGTCTCGGATGATGTACTTAAGGTGCTCGAGTTTAGTTTATCGAGTTTTGATAACAATTCTAATATCCAATGTTTGTGGGATGGTGGGTTTGTTTTTTCCATCTTAGGAGAATCAGGCGTCTGGCCAATAAAGAAGTAAAGGCAATGATCTCTATTACATATAGATGAAAATGATCTAAAAATATTGGCCCAAAATGTATGCAATCTAGGGCATCGCCAGAACATCTGCTGGCTCCAAACCACATCTGGGGCAAGATGAATCTGACCCTTGATACATTTTTGCCAGCTTGCTCCTAGATAGGTGAAGCCTAAGAAGCACCTTAAACTGAAGAAGACCATGTCTAATACATACAGAAGATGAGTGTACCAGTTCTATGGCATATTGCCAGGCTGTATCTGATATTTCTAGTCCCAGTCCGTCTTCCCATTTCAGCTTTATACAATTTAGGCAAGGGAAGGCAGTTCTTTAGACCACTTCATATAACATGGACATCATACCCCTTTGATATGAGTCCATATTTACCAATTTATCTATCCAACATGCTTATGGTTGGTTCAGTGAAGGAGAGAAGTGTTTTTTTACAAAACTATGGACTTGAAAGTACCTAAAAAAATTGTCTCCAAAACAAGAGCTTCATCAAATACCTTGCACAACAGTGGTGTTAGCTTGGCAGTAAACTTCTTATAAAACTCGGCCCGAAGCCATCAGGGCCTGGTGCTTTTCCGGTTTTCAATTTTTTAATTGCATTTTCAATTTCAGAAGGTGTTATATTTCATTCTAATGCCAACTGATCTGAATCACATAGGTATGGCAATTCTAAATAATTGAAAAAGCTCTCAATACGTCCAATTTAGTTTACCTCAGAGCTGCAAAGGGTTTTATAAAAGTGTTTAAATTGATCATTAATTCCCTGTTAATCAGTAATAATACTGCCCTCACCCTTACTAACTGCTGCTATAAAACCAGCTGCTGAGGATTGTTTCAGTTGGTAATACAATAACCTGGCAGCTCGTTCATAATGAATCTAGCGTGATCTTATGTGGAGATCCTCTGCATTTTCACTTGTCAGGGAGTCATATTCCGCTTGCAGAAGGAGTCTTTTCTAATGGAGCTCTTCGGAAGGTGATGTTGAGTGTAGCTGATCAATTGTATTATTTAATTCATAATCTCTGTAAGCCGTTTTGACATTCTTTTATTTGCACTAGCTTGATATTAAATAATCTGTCCTTTTATAAATGCTTTCAGAGTATACCATAGGATGCTCAAACTTATCTCTGGGGATTCGTTTATCTCAAGGAAGAAATAAATTTGAGCATCAATAAATTTTACAAAATCGTCGTCTGCCAAGAGTCTTGAGTTAAACCGCCATGTATGTTGGAGGATTCCATTGCCTGAAAACATAGCTTTAGAGAGACTGGACAATGTTCCGAAATAACAATACTACCATACACTACTGCTGACATTATTGCCCCATTCACACGGGGCTTCAGCGTCAACGCTTGACAGAAAGCGTGTCTGAAGTTGGGGCTGACGTAATCGTCATAGCAGCGTTAGCCAATGAATTTACACAGCAATAGGCCACAGTCTGAGCTGGTGTATTTGCATACAGCGATCTGTTGGCTGATGCTTCCATCGCCGCTTGAAAAGTTGATCAAGTCCCAACTTTTGCAGGAAACAATGCCTCTGAAGCAGCGTCGACGAATCCACAATGCAGTTCGGCAACGCCTGACGTCACCCATTCAAAGTGAACGGGAAGCGTTGACGCTGATGCCCCTTGTGAATGGGGCGTAAAGGACGTAACTGCTTGTCCAGGAGAAAATGGTCAATCCTGGAATAGGTTTGATGCACAGTTGAATAAAATTCAGGAGGTTCGCCTCCTAAAATTAAATTGTGTGTGTCAAGACTAGGCAAAATTGAAAATAAATCAATGAAAATGTGTACATTGTCCCAATTAGGAGCATACACATAGGCCAGGACCACAGACATGTTAAAAGTTTGGATTATTATGTTTCTGCCATTTTTATCCAGCACATTTGACTCAATGACAAACTGTACATTCTTATGTATGAGTACAGCAACGACCCTACTTTTGCTATTGAAGTTTGAATAATATATTTGTGTATAGCCTCCTCTAAGTTTAGAATAGTCATTTTTCAACAGATGTGTCTCCTGTAAATATACTATATCGGATTTGAACTGTTTTTAACTGATTTTTATTGTTTCGTTTTATTGGGTGATTTAGCCTCCGCACATTCCAACTGGTAAAGTTTGTCTTTACTCCACCCATTTTATGGGCTGTTGAAAACATTTATCAGAAGCATCCGAAGCACCCGAAAGGTATCTGTGGGTTTTGTATGTAGGGGTATATATAAATGTTGCTATAATAAAGGCCAAAGAAGAAAAAATGGCCATGAATATCAAATCACTTTTATTGTCACATCATCAGCAGCACGTGTGCTATGATGAGAGAAAAGCTTAGGTGCTGGCTCTCGACAGAACAAAATACAGACAGTGCAAATATAATGACAGTGCAAAATACAGATAGTACAAAATAATTTGGCAGCATTATAATTGTTGACAGCGATATGTATAATGAATATGTGTACCCATAGTTGTAGGCAGTATTGTTTTAGGTATGTATTGGTTAAAGTGCAGTGCATGCCACATATACATGGTGTGCAGTGAGGGGTATTAAGTGTTCATCAGCCTGATAGTCTGAGGGAAGAAGCTTTCCTTTAGTCGGCTGGTGCGCGACCGGATGCTGCAGAACCATTTGCCTAAGGGAAGCAGAGAGAAAAGTCTATGGCTTGGGTGGCTGGAGTCGCTTATAATTCACTTGGCTTTCCTCATGCACTGCCTGGTGATGTCGTGATGGGAGGGAAGCTCACCTCCTACTACGCGTCCAGCAGTTCACACAATCCTATGTAGGCCTTTGCGATTGCTGCTGGTGCTATTTCCATACCAGGTGGTGATACAGCCACGCAGGATGCTCCCCACAGTGCAGGTGTAGAACGAGCGGAGGATGTGAGGGCTTATTCCAAACCTCCTGAGACGCCCGAGGAAGAAGAGGCGTTGTTGTGCCTTCCTTAGCACTGCGTCTGTGTGAGCAGTCCATGTCAAATCCTCAGCAATGTGTACTCCAAGAAACTTGAAAGCGCTGACTCTTCACTGGTGTCCCGTTGATGGTGATGGGGGTGTGTTCTCTCTTCTCCCAGCTCCTTGGTTTTGCTGATGTTGAGTGAGAGGTGGTTTTCCTCACACCACTGCGTCAGAGTGTAAACCTCCTCTCTGTAGGCCATCTCATCATTATCTGTGATTAGGCCCACCACTGTCATCAGCAAATTTAACGATGACGTTGGAGCTGTGTTTGGCTGTACAGTCGCGTGTGTACAGGGAGTACAGGAGTGGACTGAGAACACAGCTCTGTGGATCATCAGTGTGGATCAGGTCATGTTGTTCATTCTGACCACCTGGCGTCTGCTTGATAGGAAGTCCAGGATCTAGATGCACATAGAGCTGTGTAGACCCAGAGCTTAGAGCTTCACCACTAGTTTGGCAGGCACTATAGTGTTGAATACTGAGCTGTAGTCCACAAACAGCATTCTCACATATGTGTTTTTGTTTTCCAGGTGAGACAGAGCAGTGTGCAACGTGAAAGCAATTGCAACATCAGTGGAGCGATTATTCCTGTAAGCAAATTGCAGAGGGTCAGTGTGAGCAGGCAGTACAGAGCAGATGTACTTTTTAAACAGCTTCTCAAAGCACTTGCTGAAGATGGGTGTCAGAGCAACTGGACGCCAGTCATTTAAGCATGTAATTTTAGATTATGTCGGTATGGGCACAATAGTAGCTGTCTTAAAGCATGTGGGAACCACAGACCGAGAGAGCGAGAGGTTAACGATGTCCGTGAAAACCCCCGCTAGCTGGTGTGCGCATGCTTTAAGTACACGTCCAGGGATGCCATCTGGGCCGTAGCCTTCCGGATGTTCCGGAAAGATCTCGTTACGTCTGCTACAGAAACAGAGTGTGCTGGCAGTTTCGGTATCGGCCACGGGAGCGCACAGTGTGTGGGTGCTGTCCTGGGCTTTAAAGCAGGTGTAGAATGAGTTGAGCTCGTCCGGGAGAGATGCAGAAATGTTTACTGTGGCGGGTTTGTTACTTTTAAAGTTTGTGATGTAATTAAGTCCCTGCCACATACTCCTCCCCTCTACCTTGTACCTCTGTATTGATGTTTTGCTGCTTTGATAGTTTACCTGAGGTTGTAGTTTGCTTGTTTTTGTTCCTCAGCATTTCTGGATTTATAGGCGGAGGTTCACACTGATAGGGCTGTTCGAACTTTGCCATCAATCCATGGTTTTGGGTTGGGGTAGATACGAACAGTTTTTGTTGGGACCATGTCTTCTATACACTTTCTGATGAAGCATGTAACGGTGTCTTGAGTAAACTTTAATGTCGTCATCAGAAGCTGCACGGAACATCTCCCAGTCTACATGATCAAAACATTCTTGAAGTATGGAACTCGATTGGTCCGTCCAGCTTTGAAACGTCTTGAGGGTGGGTGGTTCCCGTTTCAGTTTCTGTCTGTAAGCAGGCAAGAGCAGAACAGAAGAGTCATCTACTTTGCTTAGCGGTGGGTGGGGGAGGGATTTGTTGGCTTTCCGGAACGGAGAATAGCAGTGGTCCAAAATTCGGTCACCATGCATGTTTGTGGTCAGTGTCTTATCAATGTGACCAAAATTACTTTTATGATCAATTATGTAAGAAACTCTGAAAACTAGACTGACAGCGTTTCAATTTACAATGACTTCTATGTTAGGCGACTATGACACAATTTACATTGTAAAAGCAGTAGATAAATAAAGAATAATTTAATCTGCTTAAATGTGTACATGTTAATGACTGAACAAAATATGATCTGATTTTATTTTACATTTAACATGCATCAAAATAAGTGTGTGTAGCCAATGTTTCCAGTGTCTTTTTACTTTTCAGCTTTTGATGAGATTTTTAGACTTGATGAAAACTAATCTTTTATTTATTTATTTCAGACTTAATTGAAGAGAATGAGAGGAAAGAGGAGGAACATCATGTCAAAATTGGGGAAAAAACTCATTTACAGACTGATGGTATTTTGAAAAGGAGAGACAAGAATTGTTTCACCTGCACTCAGTGTGGAAAGATTTTGGCAAGCAAAAGCAAACTTAAGATTCACATGATAAGCCACACTGGAGAGAAACCATTCACATGCACTCAGTGTGGGAAGAGTTTCAGCCAATCATCACACCTTAATGACCACATGATGATCCACACTGGAGAGAAACCATTTACCTGCACTCAGTGTGGGAGGAGTTTCAACCGCTCATCACACCTTAATCACCACATGAGGATCCACACTGGAGAGAAACCATTTACTTGCACTCAGTGTGGGAAGAGTTTCAACCGCTCATCACACCTTAATCAACACATAAGGATCCACACTGGAGAGAAACCAATAACGTGCACTCAGTGTGGGAAGAGTTTTCGCCAATCATCATCCATTTATAAACACATGAGGATCCACACTGGAGAGAAACCATTCACATGCACTCAGTGTGGGAAGAGTTTCAGCCAATCATCAAACTTTAATCTACACATGAGGATCCACACTGGAGAGAAACCATTTACATGCACTCAGTGTGGGAAGAGTTTCCGCCAAGCATCATCACTTAATAAGCACATGAGGACCCACGATTTACTCTGGAGAGACTGTACAAGTGTTTTTACAAGAGGTTTAATCAGTTAACACATCTGAAAACAACAGGATTCACACTGGAGAGAAACCGTACAGATCTGATCAGTGTCTACAGAGTTTTAATCATTCGGCGCAGCTTAAGAAACACATAGAGAAAAAAGTTGCACACATGACATGAATGCAGCAAAACATTTTCTCTGTGCACTGGATGTTTCATGTCTGAATAATGTTTGAAAAGGCTGAGTGACAGTATACTGTTTTCCAACACTCCTACACTGCAGTAGGTCGGGTTGTAAATGTGTTGCGCTTCTCGCGTTTACCGTAAACACCGTGGTGGTGGCTGTCATAAACATCTGGCCAACAGCTCCTCTGCAGCTTAAAATCTCTTTGCAAGTGATTGTACCAGTGCAGATAAATTTGTACTCTCTCCAGTGTATTCATGTAGCTAGTGTTGTTTTAAATGATGTTCACTGTCTGACTCCCTGAATGAGAGACATCACTGGGAAGACACCGCACATCAAAGAAGGTGGAGCTCTAGGACGCTTAGTTTGCAGTATACCAGGGCCTCAAGTTTTAAAAGCCCATTCAATTGTCCTGTGTTGCAGCTTTTATTAGTGAAGTTTCTTTACTTTTAGATTCTAGATTTTTCTAGTTTACTTCATTTACTTTGAGTAGAATACAAACTTGATGAATATTTTATGATTTAGGCAGAGCGACAGGTATTAAGTTTTACAATATTTATACACTGTGATGACTCCAGATTGGAGTATGTGGTAAATCCTGATTGGATGCCTGCATTACTCATCAATGGGTATATAAAAGTTGTTGTGCTAGCTACCCCAGGACGCTGTGGCTACACGGGAGTCCACATGTCAAGACCTGCCATCTCATTGGCTCTTTAACCTTATGGTTTTGTTTTGCATTACTTTTGTCATGTTGTTAAAGTGTTGTTGTGATTTTAAGTTCTTTATCGTCATTATTATCCATAGACATTTGTTGGTTGCTTTGATTGTTTGTTCTATGAGTTACTTTTATAATAAATAATTTGCATTCAGGCTATTTTGTTGGCACTCTTATGGTGCGACTCTAACAAGCGGGTCATAACACTTCGCAAAATGTGGCCGGTTGTATCCAAGATCTTGTTCTTTTCAGTCATGACCATAGGTGAGAGTAGGAACCTAGATTGAGCAGTAAATTACGAACATTGCCTTTCGTCTCAGATCCTTCACCACAACAGACAACCACATCAACTGCATTACTGCTGCCGCTGCACTGATCCATCTTTAAATCTCACATTCCATTCCTCATGGAAAACACTGATACTTGAACTCCATTTGGGGTAAAGACTCTCCTCCAAACTGGAGATGGCCACCTTTTTCCAGTCAAGCACAATGGTTTCTTAGAGGTGCTGTTTCTTTCCCTGCCATGTCACACAAACCGTCCCAGTTACTGCATGCTGAAGTTCCATGTCCTATGAAGCCAAAAAGACAACGTTATCTGCAAATGGCAGAGACAGTCCTAGCCTGCACCTAAAATTCTGTCAGTAAAAATTACTGTATTTTTGAGATCAGCGGGAAAAATGTTGCACATTTACAAAATAAAATGAATAAATGGATGGATGGATAGACATTGTAGTGGTGGAAGGGGAAGTTGGATGGTTTGTGTAGATGTTAGATGATCACACACACACACACACAAGTAATAGCTTCTAGCTTATTTTATTACGTTCTTCAGCAGTAACGAGCTTTTCTGTTCTGTCGCTCCCACCACCGACGTTCCCCTCTAGCTCCACCCACTTCCGTTACGTCACTTGACACACAAGAAGCTACATCCCCCGCTTTTTTAGCAGGTGACAAGGCAACAAAAAGTAAAAAAATTAAATCAGGTAAATGTATATACACATCTGGCATGAACTAACATGCACATGAAACAAAGTGATCTTGTGATGTCCACGACATATGGCGCGTTAGCACGGAAAGATGGTCTAGCAAATAAAGACATGAACAGTAGGGGGCAGTCGTGTACTGTAACGCACTGTATTGAAGCCGGAGCATTCTTTACGCATCGTTATAACCTAGAACACTACTTCATACAGGGGCGTAGATGTAGGGTGGACGGTGGTTATGCTTAATATTAATAGTTAAGTTTTCTAATTCACCACTGAACAACAGCTGATTAAACATCTGTGTCCTTTGAAGAAAAGCAAGATGGAGCAAACTAAAAAAAAAATGCATTTAGAAACAGCTGAGAGATCCCTTCCTCACAATGGTTTGGTCCACTGCCCGCGTCCCAGCTCACCCAAAGACTATAGAATATCGTAAAGGGACTTTGATCTCACCTACTCTATGCACACGGGTCAAGTGTGCGGCTGCCTAGTTAACCTCGAGAGCGATTCTCTTGGTTCTCAACGAGGGGTGCGGAGAGATAGGAAGGGGGCATAAATTGTATTAAGAGCCCTTTTTTCCTTCTGGAGAGAAAGTGCCCTTTTTTCTGTTACTTTTTAAAATAATAATATTAGCCTATGCATATGTGAGTGTGTGTTCGATATGAGGGCAGCTTTCCCTGTATATATTAGTGCTGTCTATCGATTAAAAAAAAAATTAACTAATTAATCGCACCTTTTTAAAAAAAATTATCGCGATTAATCACATTTAATATACTGAAACTTGTAATTTTGCCTATTTAAATGTAAAATTAATGTAAACGCAAGACAAAAAATTATTTATATTCAAAATATAATTGTTTAATAGAATTTTTGTTTAACTTGTAACACAGAATTCTTCATGCAAACAACATACCCACAATAAACCATCAAGATCCTGGCTTGACAGCCATATTTATTAAAGAAATTAAAACACAGGCATGTTAATGACATTTAAATTTCAAAACAATCAATGCCAATAAAGAAAACATTGATTTCCATGTTGGATTCTAAGTGGACTGCAAAAAAATGCCAAAATACAGGAATTGCAGATATGGAAAATGAAAAATTATAATAATAAACTATAGAATACAAACTGTTGCACTCATTGTAAAGTTTTATTGTTGTGAGTTGAGAACATTAGTTATAGAGTAGAAACAATTTTGCTTAATCCTCCTTTACATTCATCCAGTTGCTAGGAATATCCCGCAAGTGCACAGAGACTCCCAAATGCCCGCAAATGAATGATAATTTCTTGCAAACCAGTCGTTAAATACATTGCACACCCCTCTCGCCCCTACTCAGATACGTCGCTCACTTCACCCCTGACACCCCTCAACGGGCCTGACACAGACAAACACACAGACAGACACACACAACGCGCTGCAGACATTTTGGCCCCAACGGCCTTCCATACTGGAGCGACTCCCCTCAGATTCAACACGCATGATCAAGTTCATCAAATTTGCTTAAACTAAGCCTCCTAAAGTATTACTGTATTTCACAAGGATTCTGACAAAACAACGCGAAGCATACGCTTTCGTTGCGTTTAATGAGGAAACACGCTAAACTTGGAGGGCTCATGCTGAAAGGCAGAGTAATGCCCTGTCTTTGACAGCTCACGACTTCACCAGACGTACTGAGTACATTTAAGTAAGACACCAATACTCCGATTTTAATATGATTAAGATAATACTCTTATTAAAATTTTACCGTGTAGCCTTAAAAGGAACCTTACCTTAAAGGGCCATGAAACCCCCTCGTTTCAGCAGGGTGTTTTCACACCTCTTCTTTGAAAAAAGTCAGAAAAGTGGGGGTGTCCAGCTCTGTTTAGGGGGGAGTGTCGGAGGAACTAAAGTGGGATGGTGTGGGAGTGTCTATTTGGGCACGCGCGAGTTTCAGTCAAAATACACAGGAGAAAGGGATGGTGTTTAACCTACATGGACATCTGTAGTTGAATTATTTGCCAAATTATTAAATGTTGGACTTTAACTGCAGTTTGGCTCTTTCATTCAGGGAATTCATTCATGCCCCTCGCGACAAATGAGATATTTGATTCGAAGATCTGCTCTAAGCGTGTATTTTTCATGCAATGTTTAATACCGCACGGCGAATGAGAGAAAAAAAACCTCCGCATTTCCCGGAAACTTAGATGCACTCGGCAGGTAGCGTCCGAAAGCCGCGTGTGTTATTCCGGTCACAAAATGCGGTGCTAACATGTTTGCACTCAATGCAAAAGTTAACTTATTTGATACGAACAAACTGAATAAACAAAGAGCACTGGTCGCTCACTTACCAAATCTGTAGAGACAGGACAATCACCAGCAACTAGAGCCGCGTCTTTATGAAGAGAAGACTACATCCGGAATCCGGATTTCAGCGTTTGCAGATGAGAACAGCTCTCAGGTAAACAATAATCCCCCTTAGACACGTAAATTATTGTTGTCGAGCGTCGCGTACACTGTAATCCACACGTGATCCAGATGAGCTCTCACAGAGAGAAAATGAAAACGAAACTTAATGGCAGCAAACTGTAAAAGCAACACTTCACGCTTGTTTTGCCAACACAACGTGGCGTCTCTGTAGTGTAAAGACGGTGACACTAATGAATATTAATGAAGTTGCACAATAGAGCGCGCTGATTGGTTTGAACCAAGCCTTACTCATGCATTAATGCATCACACTGTAAGACGTAATAAGGCACACTCAGGCACAGACGCCCAGTCTGCACGGTGGAATACACGCTATTATGTCATGACCGTGACGCAGCTTCAAAAATTCGTTTCAAACAGGAAGTACGAATTTGCTTGAAATAACGCAAAAACAACCAATTTACACTTTTTAGTGAAATATAGGTGTCCTAATAGTGTTTTTAGCAGTGTGGGACACATATACGACTGTCAACAGCTCAAAAAATGTGTTTTGGTGTTTCGTGACCCTTTAAAGGAACACCGATTCACGAAATGTGGATGATTTTGTTTCTGTTCGCCATGCGGTATCAACTTACAACAGAAGTCGAAAGTTAAAAATGAAACACTCGAAATTGCATGAAATTCTGGATAACCTGTGATGTACCTAATTGTTTTATACTGGAACTTTCCTTCAAAAAGTGCTTCCTTGGTCTTATCCACATTTATTGCATGTTGAACACATGTCTACCACAACAGGATGTAAAAAAACCTGCATGCGTTAATTGCGTTAATTTTTTTTAATGCGTTAATTATTCAAAATTAATCGCATGCGTTAACGCGTTAATTTTGGTAGCACTAATTTTAAGTATTTATTTTTATTTGTATCTTTTCTTTTAATGGTTTTTAATTGTGTTAGTTTTAATACAAGAGGTCTTTTGAATGTTGGAAAATTTGACAAGGTAAAGGAACTGTGCAAAAAACAAAACTTAATTTGTTTACAAGAGACTAATCGGAATAATGGCGTGATGGAAGATTTTAACAGGAGATGGAGGGGGGATATATTTTATAACAATGGTGATGGAAGGATGGGAAGAGGGGTCGCTATTTTAGTCAAAGAAGATATAAAGAATGATGTGGAAGAAATATACAATGATAAAGAGGGAAAATGCCTTGCTATTAGAATGAGAGAAAAATAATACAACATTATGTAACATTCATGCTCCAGTAGCAGAAAAAGAAAAGAAGGACTTTTTTAAACAGCATAAATGATCTAATGATTTTATGGGGAGAAACTATTTTAATTGGATATTTTAACACGGTTTTTAATAGAACTGATTTAGCGGATGGCATGGTTTTTAGGAATGACACTGGGAGAAAAGAGTTGCAGAAACTAATGGCAGAGCACAAAGAAGTGGACATATGGAGAGTAAGGAATGAAGGAAAAAGAGAATATTCAAGAAGACATTTAGTAGCTGGTAACTTAAAGGAAAGTAGGATTGATTTTATTTTATGCAAGGAAAAACTGGGTGATTTTATAGAGTGTTTATTTTAAAGAACAGCGCCAAGCGACCACAAGTTTTTATTAATGAAGATTGATTTTAATGAAACCGAAAGAGGAAAAGGGATATGGATTTTAAATACAGAAATTTTAAAAGGAGAACCTTATAGAAAGGCAATAGTGGACTTGATAAATACTGAAATACAAAATGAGATGTATCATGAAGATAAAAGAATATGGTGGGATAACACAAAATATGAAATTAAAAAGTATACGATTAAAATGAGTAAATCAATACAAAAAGCAAAAGCACATGAAGAAGTAGAGGTTAGAAAGGAATTAAAGGACAGTTTAAATCAAGAAAAAGTAAATATAGAGTGAATACTGCACTGTAAAAAATTGCTGTTAAAAAACGATCAGATTCTACGGTAAAATAATGTTTTTTCACTAAAACAGTAATATTCTGTTAAAAACAGTGCTTTCTGGGTAACATTTTTGTTTTCGAGAAAGTAACCAACTGCTGAAGACTGTGAGCTAACAGAGTTCAGATTCGATGTTTTGAAGTCTGTGTTTGAAATCACGCTTTGTGTCCTTGTTCACTATTTCATACACTAGTTAACTAATATAGTTCACCTGACAGTTTTAATGAACACTAATGAGTGAATTCAGACACTAATGAACACCTGCTGTTAATAATTACAATTACTGAAGAAAATAAACAAGAAATACAAACAGTGACTTGAGTTACAACATTAAATAAAATCAAATAAAATAAAACAGCTTCAGTCTCAGCAGAGGATCATTAAACAACTCCACAAACAACAGCAGACACACTTATTACTGACTGATTTGACTTCCATACTATTCTCATTGAGATCCAACAGAAATTAAGGTGTTTTTTGTGTCACCGTAATGGAGTGAGGGGCTGATTTAGTTGGGCTCTTCACCCTTGAACTCATATAAAAAGACTTTCCAACTGCTGTAATACAGAATTTACAAAACGTTCATACTATAGCAATAAAATTGTGAAGTCAATAAATAGAGAAATCTATTTGTCTGAAATTAGTTCTGATAAATGTTTTGGTATAAATCTGGAAGAAGGGCCTCATGCAATAGATTTTATGCTTAGTTGCAGGTATTAATTTAATTAATGAGAAGTGGAAACAGAAAAGATATCTCCGTAATTACTTAACAGTTAAGAAATAACATACAAAAACAGTTCAGTTATGACAAATACACACTCAGACCTCATGCATCTGACCTTGTATCTCAACAATGGTAACATCTCAAATGTTTCATGCTGCAATGCATGCTGGGAGTGGCACTGTACAAATATCCCAGTATGCATTGCGGTATAAATAAA
This sequence comes from Danio rerio, assembly GCF_052040795.2. Lineage (NCBI taxonomy): Eukaryota > Metazoa > Chordata > Actinopteri > Cypriniformes > Danionidae > Danio > Danio rerio. The sequence goes on from NC_141024.2 coordinate 55,624,755, forward strand.
TGTTGTATAATGGTCTAACAGTTTTCTTTATTTGTGTTTTATTCTGCTGTTGTTTATGTTTAGACTTTCAGTTGCCTGTTTGTGAGTTAAACTGTTAATTTTGTTAAATTTTGTTAAATTTGTTTTCACCATTATTGAGGTTCAAATGCTTATTATTGATGTCTCTATGAGTGCGATTTACACCATAGAGCAGTGTTATTGTCCAAGATATTCTTAAAAACTTCCAGAAATCATTGCCATATAAATACATATAATGTAAAACAATAGATTTAACATTGAATAGGAGCAGTAAGTTTTATTATACTAAATGAGAACAGACTCTGCCATTTAATAGCAACACGAACATCACCAGATCTTATTTAGGTTTTTGGCTGGCTTGCCATAACAAAGGAGCTTTTTAAACAAAGTTCTTAACAATTGCAGCAGCCAAGATATATAAATGATAAAAATGACAGGGCTAAGAGCCCAACTAAAGCAAACTCTGTTCTCCATGATGGTGACGTAAAACTTTCACTTTTTCTCAAGAAGAACTTTAGTAGATGTTATACAAAAATACATGTATTAAGTAATAAGTGAAGCTGGTGATGATGTTTGTAGAGTTGTTTAATCATCCGCTGATCATTTAAATGATTTAATCATTTGTTGTTCTTCAGGTTATTTCATTATAAAGCTGTGACTAATGTTTTGTATGTTCTGTTCTTGTTTTTTCCCCTTCACTATTTCTTCATTTATTCATTGTTAATCTTCAATTATCATTTAATTAGTCAGTTAATTAATGAATTTACGTCAGCTTTGCTACATGTTTCTTGAACACTCAGTAGTGTGGACACTTCAATAAAAACGGAAGTATATGCTCTGGGGTTTAAAGGGTTAAAGGAGTGAGAGGTAAAAACACAGTGTAAAAATGTATTTTAACAGTAATATACTGTTAATTTACACAACGGAAGTAGACTGTAAAAAAACAGTATATTGCTGGCAACCACAGCTGCCAGTAGATTACTGTTAAATCAAGGAAAAAACAGTATTTTACTGTAAAACCTGAAGCTAATTTCTTCTGTCTGTCACCGTTGTGGAGGAGAGTAGAGCCAGTGTATGAGTTAAAGATGAACAATGAACTGCTGATGTTATTCTGCATGTTTCTCTATTTAAAGATAGCGGCTGTTTAGTTGCTGATGCAGTCAGAATCTCTCTGGTGATTCCAGATTTACATGTATGTGTGCTGTTGTGAAAAATAAGACATTAGAGTTAAACCGAACTTTTCTAATTAACTAAAATAAGTTATCATTAACACATTACTTCATAAACTCAATCAGCAGTTGACCAAGTTGAGGCAGTTGCTTTCAGTGAGCAAAATGAGTTCACTTGAGTATTGTGTAAATCAATGTAGTCCATGTATTTTTACAGAAACATACTGTAAAATAACAGTACATTGCTGGCAACTGCAGCTGCCAGTATTTTACTGTTTTTTAACGGGACAATTTTTAACAGTGTACTCTTAATATTTTCAGCAGGTATTTTGTTCTAGTTCCCAGGAAGCCTTCTATAAAGTCAGGAAAATCCCGGATAGAATTTTGACATTCCCAGAACGTTCTCAGAACGTCCCTGTTGGTGTTAAGGTCATGGTCAGTAACGTTCCCAGAACGTTCTAAGAAGGTCATTCTTTAAAGGTGTGGGGGATGTTATTTTGGGGACCTTCACAGAACATTCAGGATGTTCTCAGGACGTTTAGGGGACCGCTAATATATCCCTCTAGGCCTCTATACACTACATTCCCATAACGTTTTCAAAATGTTCAGGGAACCGACTTAGAATGTTATTTTTTGTTCTGAATGTTAGAGACAGAGAGAGCTTAATCAATAAAATGTTATTAAAGTTGGCTTTATTGGCAGAAAACAAAGCATTTGTCAAACAATTAAATTTTTATATGCTGTTTCTGTTTGTGTGCATCTCTTAGTCAATTTCTCTTTCGTCCAGTTGTCTTTCTGCTTCCTGAAACAAAGCACAAAGACCAATATTTTACAAATAAGTTCACTTTGTATTTAATTTTTTTTTTGATTTGCTATTTAAACAAAGTGATGCAAAACGGGAAAATTATGGTTGCGCTGGTCTGAACATAGCAACACATTGAGGCAAACACGTCTTGCGCCTTATTGCGCCAGGTGTATGTTAGGGCCCTCAGTGTCACTTGATCGAGACCTGCTTGAAGAGGTGGTCTCAGTACGGTTTCAAACAAACCCTGGAGCGGTTTGTTTGTGGTGAGAATATGATTTGTACTAAAACAGGCCCAACTGCAAAAAGGACTGCGTCTTTTGGACTAATCCAGCTGCCGTAGGCCGATGTGCTGTGCATTATTTGATATGGAGGAAAATATTTGTTGACAGCGCTTTACCAACGGAGAGAGAGAGAGGGGGGGGGGGACCCTAAAAAACATGTATAGTTTGTCTAAAGCAGGCATAGACTCAGCCAGCGTAGTCATCCCTTCATAGTAAAAAGTGGCATTTTGTGTCTGCTGGTTTGTTTACTTGCGGGAGTTCATTGGCATTTTTCCACATGTGAATTCTGACTAATCGAAAAGCAGTTTAGGAAATATGTTCAACTACATCTGGCCAATGAGAGATGTGGATTTTGTCAGATGACTGCATTTCAATTCTTTTTAACTGGTTCGGACTAAAGCCAACAATGTGGTAAGAAAACAACCCAAAGATGGCAGAAAATGCAACAATGTATCATTTATTGCCCTTGGTCCGGACCAAATGAAGCGAACTACAGATAAAGCACCCTAAATCTCTACTATTCTGTTGTGGGGGTAATTGTGTCAGTCCTGAAATCACAAAGCACTTTTTAAAATCAATATTTAACTTTACTGTGAAAGTATGTTCTAACGTTCCTGCTGGAAAAACAGCTTAAAACAGTGTAAGTTTTGTTAACTGGTTTAAGCTGTTTTTTCACAAGTGGTTTTACTTTATTTTTGACAGTACAGTAGATATTTTAGGCTAAATATACTAGACTACCTCCAATTAAACATTGACAAAAAACTTTCATCTACACATAAAGATGTAATTAAAAGCCAAAACTTTTATAAACACTACTTTAGCCTAACGCTAGCGTTACCTATGCTAAGGTGCTAACCATCTGTATAAAATAAATATTTGACAGAAATATGTTAATTACCAGTAAGAAAAGAGTTGGGAACATTTGTATGTAATATTTCAGTGCTTTTAGGGACTAATCTTACCGGAAATTGGTGAAAACAGCCACATGACCAGTTCTGTTGACAGCCAGATTGAGTGCTGTTTCTTAGGGTACACTGTTAAAAATTGTCCTGTTAAAAAACAGTAAAATACTGGCAGCTGCAGTTGCCAGCAATGTACTGTTATTTTACAGTATGTTGCTGTAAAAATACATGGACTACATTGATTTACACAATACTCAAGTGAACTCATTTTGCTCACTGAAAGCAACTGCCTCAACTTGGTCAACTGCTGAATGAGTTTATGAAGTAATGTGCTATATATGCTTAGAAGCATACTTATGATGATTACTTATTTTAGTTAATTAGAAAATTTTTCACAACAGCACACATACATGTAAATCTGGAATCACCAGAGAGATTCTGACTGCATCAGCAACTAAACAGCCGCTGTCTTTAAATAGAGAAACATGCAGAATAACATCAGCAGTTCATTGTTCATCTTTAACTCATACACTGGCTCTACTCCCCTCCACAACGGTGACAGACAGAAGAAATTAGCTTCAGGTTTAACAGTAAAATACTGTTTTTTTCTTGATTTAACGGTAATCTACTGGCAGCTGTGGTTGCCAGCAATCTACTGTTTTTTTACAGTCTATTTCCGTAGTTTAAATTAACAGTATATTACTTTTAAAATACATTTTTACACTGTTTTTACCTCTCACACCTTTAACCCTTTAAACCCCAGAGCATATACTTCAGTTTTTATTGAAGTGTCCACACTACTGAGTGTTCAAGAAACATGTAGCAAAGCTGAAGTAAATTCATTAATTAACTGACTAATTAAATGATAATTGAGGATTAACAATGAACAAATGAAGAAATAGTGAAGGGAAAAAACAAGAACAGAACATACACTGTAAAAAATTGCTGTTAAAAAACGGTCAGATTCTACGGTAAAATAATGTTTTTTCACTAAAACAGTAATATTCTGTTAAAAACAGTGCTTTCTGGGTAACATTTTTGTTTTCGAGAAAGTAACCAACTGCAGAAAACTGTGAGCTAACAGAGTTCAGATTCGATGTTTTGAAGTCTGTGTTTGAAATCACACTTTGTGCCCTTGTTCACTATTTCATACACTAGTTAACTAATATAGTTCACCTGACAGTTTTAATGAACACTAATGAGTGAATTCAGACACTGATGAACACCTGCTGTTAATAATTACAATTACTGAAGAAAATAAACAAGAAACACAAACAGTGACTTGAGTTACAACATTAAATAAAATCAAATCAAATAAAACAGCTTCAGTCTCAGCAGAGGATCATTAAACAACTCCACAAACAACAGCAGACACACTTATTACTGACTGATTTGACTTCCATACTATTCTCATTGAGATCCAACAGAAATTAAGGTGTTTTTTGTGTCACCGTAATGGAGTGAGGGGCTGGTTTAGTTGGGCTCTTCACCCTTGAAGATATTAATACAGACTCTCCAATTACTATAATGAGTTAACAAAATGCTTGTATTATAGCAATCAAGTTGGAAAGTCAATAATTAGAGAAATCTATTAGTTTGAAATTAGTTCTGATAAATGTTTTGTTATATATCTAGAAGAAGGGCCTCATGCAATAAATTTTTCGATTAGATGCAGGTATTAATTTAATTAATGAGAAGTGGAAACAGAAAAGATACTTCCATAATTACTTAACAGTTAAGAAATAACATACAAAAACAGTTCAGTTATGACAAATACACACTCAGACCTCATGAATCTGACCTTGTATCTCAACAATGGTAACATCTCTAATGTTTTTTTGTAATTGTTAAGAACTTTGTTTAAAAAACTCCTTTGTTGAGGCAAGCCAGCCAAAAACCTAAATAAGATCTGGGGATGTTCATGTTGCTATTAAATGGCAGAGTCTGTTCTCATTTAGTATAATAAAATTTACTGCTCCTATTCAATGTTAAATTTATTGTTTTACATTATATGTATATATATGGCAATGATTTCTGAAAGTTTTTAAGAATATCTTGGACAATAACATTGCTCTACGGTGTATATCGCACTCAAAGAGACATCAATAATCAGCATATGAACCTCAATAATGGTGACAACTAACAAAATTAACAGTTTAACTCACAAACAGGCAACTGAAAGTCTAAACATAAACAACAGCAGAATCAAACACAAATAAAGAAAACTGTTAGACCATTATACAACATTTGTTTATACCGCAATGCATGCTGGGATATTTGTACCGTGCCACTCCCAGCATGCATTGCAGCATGAAACATTTGAGATGTTACCATTGTTGAGATACAAGGTCAGATTCATTATGTCTGAGTGTGTATTTGTCATAATTGAACTGTTTTTGTATGTTATTTCTTAACTGTTAAGTAATTACGGTGGTATCTTTTCTGTTTCCACTTCTCATTAATTAAAATAATACCTGCAACTAAGCATAAAATCTATTGAATGAGGCCTTTCTTCCAGATTTATAACAAAACATTTATCAGAACTCATTTCAGACAAATAGATTTCTCTGTTTATTGGCTTCCCAACTTTATTGCTATAGTACAAACGTTTTGTAAACTCTGTATTACAGCAGTTGGAAAATCTTCTTAAATGATTTCAAGGGTGAAGAGCCCAACTAAACCAGCCCCTCACTCCATTACGGTGACACAAAAAACACCTTAATTTCTGTTGGATCTCAATGAGAATTGTATGCAAGTCAATTCAGTCAGTAATAAGTGTGTGTCTGCTGTTGTTTGTGGAGTTGTTTAATGATCCTCTGCTGAGACTGAAGCTGTTTTATTTTATTTTATTTAATGTTGTAACTCAAGTCACTGTTTGTGTTTCTTGTTTATTTTCTTCAGTAATTGTAATTATTAACAGCAGGTGTTCATCAGTGTCTGAATTCACTCATTAGTGTTCATTAAAACTGTCAGGTGAACTATATTAGTTAACTAGTGTATGAAATAGTGAACAAGGACACAATGTGTGATTTCAAACACAGACTTCAAAACATCGAATCTGAACTCTGTTAGCTCACAGTTTTCTGCAGTTGGTTACTTTCTCGAAAACAAAAATGTTACCCAGAAAGCACTGTTTTTAACAGAATATTACTGTTTTAGTGAAAAAACATTATTTTACCGTAGAATCTGACCGTTTTTTAACAGCAATTTTTTACAGTGTGGTATTTATTTTATGTTCTTGTATGTGTGGTGCTGTTGTGTCTGTCTTCAAATATTTTAATCAGTGTTGCTACTACCTGTCAGTTGACTATCTGCTGAACATTTACAGAATAGTAACCATGCTGTCTGTGATGTTGGCTCCTTACAGTCATTCAACAGCATTTCTTAATTTTTCACTTCATTTTGATGGGCCTAGTGTGACAACAGATGAGCAGATAAATGTAACTTAAAGTAAACTAACTGTCTACTGAAAGTTGGGTTAAATGCAACAAATAGTTAGTTGAAAACTTTTGCAAATGCATGTATGAAATTTTTACCTAACCCTAACTTTATATTTGTTTAAAGTTCATTTTAAATTGTTGTGTTGCTTATAGGCATCTAAATGTTTACTGAAAGTCTATTGATAAACTGATTAATAACTACATGCAGACAACAAAAAAATCTTGATGGTAAATGTTCTGAAAACTTGTTTAAGATTTGTTGCATATCTACTAATACACTGTAATACACTACAACCTAATTTGGTAGCATGTAACTTATCAAAAGTTTAATAAAAGTTGAGGATTTGTTGCATATCTACTAATAATCTTTTGAACATCTGTTGAAGATTTGTTAAATATCTACTAATAGATTGTTGACCATCTAGAACTTATATTGGTAACACAACTTACCAAAAGTTTAATAAATGTTTACGTGTTGTAAAAATCGTAATGATTGCCTAGAAACATTTCAAAGACAATCTACAGATACTACCCAGATGAGAGTAAACAGATAAGAACTTGAAAAGTAACTTATGGTCAACAGACTATCTAAAGGGATCATCAAAATAAAGTTAAAATAAATCCTTACAGAACTGACAAACTGTATAAACAGTAAACTTTGTAACAGTTTTAGCATATATAGAGCTAAACTATCGGAAAATATACAGTCAGTGTTCTCAGTCATTTACCTTCTGTGTTCCAGTTTTTTGTCCTGCACAGCGGAGTGAAATATTGGTCTGGATTTCAGTGTCAGAGGTCACCTGTTTAGATGAACAACACAATATAAACACACGTAAATCCTTGCAGAATATGGTATTTTTTAAAGATTTAAGTTTATTTTGTCTTAATCATATATAACCAATAATTTTTAAGAAAACAACTTTAATCTCTGCATACCTTGTTCCTCCATGGCCATTCTGAAACATCATAGTTATAAGTGATCTCTTGTCCTGGACTGATGTCCTTTGTTGTGAATAAGCACAAATGGGGTTTTCTATCAACATTGATTATTTTCATTTTGCTGTTTGGGTTTATATGATTGTCATTAATAAGTCTACCCAACGAGCCATCTTCTCTTGCAGCATCAACCCTGAATCACAGAAAACAATGCCACCTCAAGTAATTACAGTATTTACTAAATTACACAGTAAGTAATTGCAGATCAAAAATTTTTTCAAGTTTTGGAAAAGACAAGTTCATTTATATATATATATATATATATATATATATATATATATATATATATATATATATATATATATATATATATATATATATATAAGGAAAATACAGAAACATAAATGTTAGCAAATTTAATAAAGCAATATACATACCATAACTGTCTTCCATTAAAAAGGATTTGAAACAAAAACACTTCAAGTGCATTATGATAAAGTCTGCGTCTTCTTTCACATTCTTTTTTGGTTATTATGTCTCCTCTATATTCAACTAGAAAATCTCCTTTTCTTTAGTGGCTAGAGCTAAATACTCCTCGACCTAGCAAATGATTTTTTAGATTAGTCATGAAAAAGAACAATTCTTGGAGATCCCTGACATAAACAGACTTTTTTTTTCCTACCGTTGAATAAGTTTATGTATTTTATTTCAAATCCAGTTTTATCTTTTGAAGTCGAAGCATAGTACACTGCTTCATCCTTTGATTTCAGTTTGAGTCTCTGGGACCTTGCTGTCACCATTTGTCAATGCACCAATGTCACTGTACATCAATGCATTTTTGTAATGTTTTTTTATCATATTTAGTTTATTTTTTTTAAAGGGTACACATGTTAAAGATAGTGCTTGGTCTGTAATATGCATGTCAGTACACATGTAAGTTACTTAAAATTATTTGTTTGCTTTTTCTTTGTCAGTGAAATGTCTAGATATGGCTAATACACACAGACTACATATTTAATAGGATGAAACATCTGTATACACGTTACCTTTACAGAAATATTCATATGTGCAAAATACAAATGTGAAATGTGTGCTTCTGGAACACTTTTGTGTGAATCCCATGTTAATTCAGGCCAAAACCACCAAAAGTGTTTTGGAACCACATTTCACATTTAGATTTACCATATGTGAATGTCTTGTGACCATTTTGTAAGTGTAAGCAACATTATTCATAAATAGAATTAAAATGAGGACTAAATAAAACGATTAAACTACTTCATCAGCACGTGATATGAAAAATACAGTTAACATACAGTTATGAAAACATATTCGTCTTGTATCTTGGGTGCAGTAAAAACTTCTAATAACAAGTTAGACCATAACGTGTAACTTATCATTACATAACGTTAGTGATATCAATCTGACAATAACGTTATGACTTGATTAGCAAATACTCATCTTACAAAATTAATAAGCACACTATAAACGATTACATGCAACGCATCTGTTACTTTGGTAAAGCATGACGACATTGCAAACATAAACGTAATGCTAAAACAATAAATCATTTTAAAAATGATAGTTCATCATTCTTGACAGGAAATGAAAAGTACGCTAACTTACAAGGTTTTATTAACGGTTACTTGGTTTACTCGCTGTTAAGTTTAGTCAAATAATGCACATTAATCGTGTAACGTTAGTACACTTATCTGGGTGGTTATTTAACAGTCTTAACTTAAGGGTCTTGAATCTGATGATTGACACCCATGTGTCATCGGATCTTCCAACATAAAATCGCTTGAGTTCTGTGGCTATAAATTTCCATAAATTAATTCACATTTAATCAATCGTATGCAATCAATCGTCGAATAAACAAGCTCCGTGCTTCTTTGTCCTGTCTTCAAACGATGAGTGATATCCATCTGTCCAGCGCGGAATTGATTGAGTCAGGTGGTGGCGATTGGCCAATGGGCACATGTCACGCATGTCAAATACACACGTAATACACATAATCAGGTTTATATGAACTATAAAGTCATGTGGAGAAATTTTGGATTTGAGCTCTTCTACATTAAAGAAGCACTTCTACATTGCTAAAATTATGAGGACTCCGACCATGGTCCTCATAATTGAAAAAGTCCTCATAATGTGGCGTGTATTTATATGAAATGTCTTCGTAAATCACATAAACCAACACACACACACACAGCCCAAATACTCAAAAGAAATATGCAACATCAAAATACCACAATCAGAATACCACAATAATGCTAAACGTTACTTTTAAAGCTTTTTAGTACGTTTTTATGCATATATGCTACTTTAAGAGCAAGAAATGAAATACTTATCATCCGGTTACATCCTTACAATCGATGGCATTAACAACAACACGGCATATATGATGGTATTTACAAACAACAAAATGCTACAAAATCAATCACGGGAAATATTACCATGTTCATCCACTGTTGCCGTTGCAGTTGTCGTTGTATACGTCGTTCTCGTTGCTCTGCTGCTCTTTTGCGCCTTGCAGCCAAAATCTGTGTTCGAAGTAAATGCCGCCGAACTCGAATGTCCTTTTCCAGGGATCCCTGTCTGGCCTTACACCAACAGACCACAAACAGTAAAAAAGCAATCGCTTCGGTGTTCTCCATCTTCCAGCTCTCGTAGTGATGCCAGGTTGTGTTTGTGGTTATGATTTGAGTTTTTTGTTCCCGTTTTTTGTTCCCGCTGAAGTGGGCGGGTTGTGTGACGGGTTGTGTGACGTTTGATTCGGGGGACGTTCTGGGGGCGGTGTTTGCGTGACTCGCTGCGAGCAACTAGCCCGACAGTGGAAACGCGACATGATTTCGGCCTCATTTCTCAACCTCCCGGGCTATTGGCCCGGCCTGGCCCGATTAAAGCCCTGGCTCGCACTGGCCCGATAGTGGAAATGCGGCTATTCTGTCCAGCGTTACAAGATGAAATCAGGATTAAGCAGAAGATTGTCACAGGTAGTGAAGGTATTACTGTAAACGGTGTCTAACTCTTCAAAGGGCTTTCATCAGCTTGGCTAGCTCAGTTGGTAGAGCATGAGACTCTTAATCTCAGGGTCGTGGGTTCGAGCCCCATGTTGGGCGTTTCTGTTGCCTCTCTCAGCAAACTTTCATTAGGGTTCATATAGCAGACCTTTTGAAACAAAGTTCCCCCTTTTTACCACTGTAGGTGGTCTCTTACTAAGTCTCTGTGGCGCAATAGGTTAGCGCGTTTGGCTGTTAACTATAAGGCTGGTGGTTCAAGCCCACCCAGGAACGAATTCTGCATTTTGCTGCCTTGCAACTGCTAACACGTGCACTGGGCATATATCCTGGGCCACATTCTGTCCAGCGTTGTAAGATGAAATCAGGATTTAGCAGAAGATTGTCACGGGTAGGGAAGGTATAACTGTAAACGGTGTCTAACTCTTCAAATGGCTTCTCATCAGCTCAGCTAGCTCAGTCGGTAGAGCATGAGACTTATGCCTAGTTCAGACTGCGTGATTTTAGCCCCGATTTTGGCTCGCCGACAGGTTTTGAGAAATCGCCGACAAATGCCTGAAATCACAGGCAAATCGCTGCTCGTGCACGTGAGTGACAATCACACAGTATGAACAATCAAAGACGCGATCTGAGAGAATCGCAGATGAGTCGCCGATGCCTGTGAGATATTTGGCATGCTAAATATCTGGGGCTATCGGCGATTCAAATCGTGCCGTGTGAATTGAGTTTTGACTGAAAATAACATCGGCGATCGCCTACAGCCAGTGAGAGAGCAGCATTCACTAGTGTGTGTGTGTAAACCTGCTGCAGGTCAGCGGGAGGCTGGGGGAGAAGTTAAAAGCGCTCTTTTTCGGTTCATTTGGACCCACGAAATGGAGGAAAAACTAGTGGAGGCTTGACAGGACTCAGGAGCAACCGTGTCTGTTTGACATTTCATACAGAAAGAAATTAGTTTATTATCAACGTTGAGGAGAAATGGCTAATTCCCTTTAAACCCAGGTGAGCAAACATGTACATGTTCTACCCCATTAAAGGCTTTTTTCTCATTATGTAGTTAATAACAAAAGATATACTACGTGTTTTTGGCTGTGAGACGTAGTTTGGACGAAGTTGTTGGCGATTCTCCCTATAGTAAAGTCATGCAATGTAAATGTCAATGTCGCCGAACCATCTTGCAGTGTAAACAAAGCAGCGTCGAAACGCTAGCCCAGATAGTCAAGCAGTGTAAAAACATCTGTGACACGACTAGTTTGAAAATCATGCAGTCTGAACTCGGCATTAATCTCAGGGTTGTGGGTTGGATCCCCAATTTGGGCATTTCTGTTGCCTCTCTCTCAGCAAACGTTCATTAGGGTTCATATAGCAGACCTTTTGAAACAAAGTTCCGCCTTTCTACCACTGTAGGTGACATCATACTAAGTCTCTGTGGCGCAATCGGTTAGCGTGTTTGGCTGTTAACTGAAAGGTTGGTGGTTCAAGCCCACCCAGGGACGAATTCTGCATTTTGCTGCCTTGCAACTGCTAACACGTGCACTGGGCATATATCCTGGGCCACATTCTGTCCAGCGTTACAAAATGAAATCAATATTTAGCAGAAGATTGTCTAGGGTAGGGAAGGTATTACTGTAAACCGTGTCTAACTTTTGAAATGGCTCCTCATCAGCTCGGCTAGCTCAGTTGGTAGAGCATGAGGCTCTTAATCTCAGGGTCGTGGGTTCAAGCCCCACGTTGGGCGTTTCTCTTACTTTTCTCTCTCTCAGCAAACTTACATTAGGGTTCATATAGCAGACCTTTTGACACAAAGTTCCGCCTTTTACCACTGTAGGTGACTTTTCCTTAAGTCTCTGTGGCGCAATAGGTTAGCGCGTTGGGCTGTTAGCTGAAAGGTTGGTGGTTCAAGCCCACCCAGGGATAAATTCTGCATTTTGCTGCCTTGCAACTGCTAACACGTGCACTGGGCATATATCCTGGGCCACATTCTGTCCAGTGTTACAAGATGAAATCAGGATTTAGCAGAAGATTGTCACGGGTAGGGAAGGTATAACTGTAAACTGTGTCTAACTTTTGGAAGGGCTCCTCCTGAGCTCGGCTAGCTCAGTCGGTAGAGCATGAGACTCTTGATCGTGGGTTCGAGCCCCACGTTGGGCGTTTTTTGTTACTTTTCTCTCTCTCTCTCTCAGCAAACTTACATTAGGGTTCATATAGAAGACCTTTTGAGACACAGTTCCGGCTTTCTACCACTGTAGGTGACTTTTCACTAAGTCTTTGTAGCGCAATCGGTAAGCGCTTTTGGCTGTTAACTGAAAGGTTGGTGGTTCAAGCCCACCCAGGAACAAATTAGGCACTTTACTACCATGCAATTGCTAACACGTGCACTGGACATAGATCCTGGGCCACATTCTGTCCAGCGTTACAAGATGAAATCAGGATTTAGCAGACCTTTTGAGACAAAGTTCTGCCTTTCTACCACTGTATGTGACTTTTCACTAAGGCTCTGTGGCGCTACCTGTATCACGTTTGTCTGTTTCAGCATCTCTCCTCGTCCAATCGTTGCGCTCGCTCTCCATTGTCAGAATGGATAAGAGCCAATCGCGTCGCGGCATGTGCAAATGAATGACAACACCGCTGTATTCTGACTACGCACAGCACAATACAACAGATCAAGGTAAGTTCTTTTTGTCAACGTTTAAATCTACTGATAAAAGCTGTTTTGTCGATTGTAGTCTTATGTAATGTCACAGTCTTAGCCTCCTAATGCTGATTTATTATTGTATGATAAGAGTTTTAACAAGTCACCCTAAGGTCACTGTTTTGTGCATAGTGTTAAAGATCACGACCCGCAACCTGTTTAACATTACAGACTTTTGATACGATTGCAGAAATCATTGATTTGCTCGAACATGTGTTTAATTTAGTAACTGCATCTATATGTACATGCATATGTTCTGTATATACAGTTTGGAGAGGCACCAACAGCCCCACCCCTTGTATTTCTTAGCCAAAAACAAAATAAAGTTTACACAAAATTATAGTCTTTCTCTGCTAAATATTCATTAGCTATATGAATTGTAAGAATTAAAAGCTGTAATTGCCTGCCTTTTGTTGCTAAATGTTTATTATGTTTGTATGATGTATAACTTACTACAATAGTGGAACCATAAAATATATAGCTGCTAAATAATAATGAGCTATATGAATTATAGTTATGTATAACTAATGTATTACAGTCATTCTGCTGTGAATAATAAAAATGTGTCTTTTGCGGCTAAATATTTATTATTATGATTACTATTGTGTTAATGTGTTATACATTGTTAAAAATTGTCCCGTTAAAAAAAAGGAAAATACTGGCAGCTGCAGTTGCCAGCAATGTACTGTTATTTTAGAGTATGTTGCTGTAAAAATACATGGACTACATTGATTTACACAATACTCAAGTGAACTCATTTTGCTCACTGAAAGCAACTGCCTCAACTTGGTCAACTGCTGATTGAGTTTATGAAGTAATGTGCTATATATGCTCAGAAGCATACTTATAATGATAACTTGTTTTAGTTAATTAGAAAAGTTCGGTTTAACTCTAATGTCTTATTTTTCACAACAGCACACATACATGTAAATCTGGAATCACCAGAGAGATTCTGACTGCATCAGCAACTAAACAGCCGCTATATTTAAATAAAGAAACATGCAGAATAACATCAGCAGTTCATTGTTCATCTTTAACTCATACACTGGCTCTACTCTCCTCCACAACGGTGACAGACAGAAGAAATTAGCCTTAGGTTTTACAGTAAAATACTGTTTTTTTCCTTGATTTAACGGTAATCTACTGGCAGCTGTGGTTGCCAGCAATATACTGTTTTTTTACAGTCTATTTCCGTTGTGTAAATTAACAGTATATTACTGTTAAAATACATTTTTACACTGTGTTTTTACCTCTCACACCTTTAACCCTTTAAACCCCAGAGCATATACTTCAATTTTAATTGAAGTGTCCACACTACTGAGTGTTCAAGAAACATGTAGCAAAGCTGAAGTAAATTCATTAATTAACTGACTAATTAAATGATAATTGAGGATTAACAATGAACAAATGAAGAAATACTGAAGGGAAAAAACAAGAACAGAACATACAAAACTTTAGTCACAGCTTTATAATGAAATAACCTGAAGAACAACAAATGATTAAATCATTTAAATGATCAGCGGATGATTAAACAACTCTACAAACATCATCACCAGCTACACTTATTACTTAATACATGTATTTTTGAATAACATCTACTAAAGTTCTTCTTAACAAAAAGTTAAAGTTTTACGTCACCATCATGGAGAACAGAGTTTGCTTTAGTTGGGCTCTCAGCCCTGTCATTTTTAACATTTATTTATCTTGGCTGCTGCAATTGTTAAGAACTTTGTTTGAAAAGCTCCTTTGTTGTGGCAAGTCAGCCAAAAACCTAAATAAGATCTGGTGATGTTCATGTTGCTATTAAATGGCAGAGTCTGTTCTCATTTAGTATTATAAAATTTACTGCTCCTATTCAATGTTAAATCTATTGTTTTACATTATATGTCTATATATGGCAATGATTTCTGGAAGTTTTTAAGAATATCTTGGACAATAACACTGCTCTATGGTGTAAACTGCACTCAAAGAGACATCAATAATCAGCATATGAACCTCAATAATGGTGACAACTAACAAAATTAACAGTTTAACTGTTCAGTTTAACGCAACCGAAAGTCTAAACATAAACAACAGCAGAATCAAACACAAATAAAGAAAACTGTTAGACCATTATACATTTGTTTATACCGCAATGCATGCTGGGATATTTGTACCGTGCCACTCCCAGCATGCATTGCAGCATGAAACATTTGAGATGTTACCATTGTTGAGATACAAGGTCAGATTCATCAGGTCTGAGTGTGTATTTGTCATAACTGAACTGTTTTTGTATGTTATTTCTTAACTGTTAAGTAATTACAGAGGTATCTTTTCTGTTTCCACTTCTCATTATTTAAATCAATAGCTGCAACTAAGCATAAAATCTATTGCATGAGACCCTTCTTCCAGATTTATAACAAAAACACTTATCAGAACTAATTTCAGACAGATTTCTCTATTTATTGACTTTCCAACTTGATTGCTATAATACAAGCATTTTGTTAACTCATTATAGTAATTGGAGAGTCTGAATTAATAAGTTCAAGGGTGAAGAGCCCAACTAAACCAGCCCCTCACTCCATTACGGTGACACAAAAAACACCTTAATTTCTGTTGGATCTCAATGAGAATAGTATGGAAGTCAAATCAGTCAGTAATAAGTGTGTCTGCTGTTGTTTGTAGAGTTGTTTAATGATCCTCTGCTGAGACTGAAGCTGTTTTATTTTATTTGATTTTATTTAATGTTGTAACTCAAGTCACTGTTTGTGTTTCTTGTTTATTTTCTTCAGTTATTGTGATTATTAACAGCAGGTGTTCATCAGTGTCTGAATTCACTCATTAGTGTTCATTAACTGTCAGGTGAACTATATTAGTTAACTAGTGTATGAAATAGTGAACAAGGACACAAAGTGTGATTTCAAACACAGACTTCAAAACATCGAATCTGAACTCTGTTAGCTCACAGTTTTCTGCAGTTGGTTACTTTCTCGAAAACAAAAATGTTACCCAGAATGCACTGTTTTTAACAGAATATTACTGTTTTAGTTAAAAAACATTATTTTACCGTAGAATCTGACCGTTTTTTAACAGCAATTTTTTACAGTGTAATTACCCATCTGATAACAGAAATGCATGCCTTTTGCTAATATATATTTATTATACTTAATAACAATTATTTATAACTGTTGTGTTGTAATCATGTACCTATAATTAATTTTATTTTTATGTTTCTATTAATCAATATGTTTTTAATAATATCCCTTTACCATAGCAGAGAAATTACCTGGGAAATGTGATCTTTGTTTTGCTTGTTTTAGGCTACAGTATTGGAAATAAAGCACTTGTTGAGTTTTTTTACATTTAAAGGGCCATGAAACCCCCTCGTTTCAGCAGGGTGTTTTCACACCTCTACTTTGGAAAAAGTCAGAAAAGTGTTTGGTCCAGCTCTGTTTAGGGGGAGTTTTCAGAGGAACTAAAGTGGGAGGGTGTGGGAGTGTCTATTTGGGCACGCGCGAGTTTCAGAGTCAAAATAAACACACAGGAGAAAGTGATGGTGTTTAACCTACATGGACATCTGTAGTCTAATTATTTGCCAAATTATTAAATGGACTTTAATTGCAGTTTGGCTCTTTCATTCAGGGAATTCATTCATGCCCCTCGCGACAAACGAGATATTTGATTCGAGGATCTGCTCTACGCGTGTATTTTTCATGCAATGTTTGATACCGCACGGCGATGAGAGAAAAAAACCCTCCGCATTTCCCGGAAACTTAGATGCACTCGGCAGGTAGCGTCAGAAAGCCGCGCGTGTTATTCCGGTCACAAAATGCGGTAAAAACCCTACACGAGGTTAAAGTTTAGTTGTGGTGGTAACATGTTTACACTCGGTGCTATAGTTAACTTAGTTCGATACGAACAAACTGAATAAACAAAGAGCACTGGACGCTCACTTACCAAATCTGTAGAGGCAGGACAATCACCAGCAACTAGAGCCGCGTCTTTATGAAGAGAAGACTACAAGCGAATCCGGATCTCAGCGTTTGCAGATGAGAACAGCTCTCAGGTAAACAATAATCCTCCTTAGACACGTAAGTTATTGTTGTCGAGCGTCGCGTACACTGTTAATCCACACGTGACTCCAGATGAGCTCTCACAGAGAGAAAATGAAAACAAAACCCCAGATAGCAAGAACATTTGGGCCAAATGTGGGTGATAGCTGGCACATGTGGCTGAGGTATGGCATGGCTCTACAGATATGGGCCAGATTATTACCATATATGTTTTGCCATACATTCAGAAAAGGCGGGAATTTTCTTCTGGCTCACAGCTCCTTTTGCAGTATGTGGGCCAGTTAACAAAAAACACACAAGAGCCTAGTAAGGCTGAGCTATGGCCGACATCGGTTGACATCAACTTCTGGCTGACTTTGGGATTGCATTTGGAAAACACGTGAAACTGAACACAGGTCTATCGTTAGCAGACATCTGCCACACCACTCTTCAGTTGACAAATCTACTCTGCGAGCTTAACATTCTTCCCGCCTGTCATTTGCTTCAGGTAAGTGATAATTTGGTATTTAAAGTGATTTTACTTAAAATGTTCAACATTATATGTAAAAGTTTGGACTCATTGAGTGATTAGTTATTCATTTAATTGAGCAATGCGTCCAGTTGTATAATGTTATCCTCTTTGAACGTAGTGTTTATGTAACGTTAGCACTCCAACAGTTTGCTGTTTAAATTAATGTCAACATTAAAGTTATTGCCAATTTCCAATGACCACAAAATACGGTTTATTTATTATAGATAAATATCAATTTGTGAAAATGTTCAGTCATGTTTCAGTGTGGTTTAGTAAGGTTTAAAATAAAAGCGGTCCCATTAGGCCTAACATGATATTGGAAGTAGTTTGGTTTTCAAAGATTAACCTATGTTGGCTCTGTTTTGATAGTTTTAACAGTTAAAAGTTCACACAAAAATGTAGTTGTCATCAATTACTCTTCCTTTATTTGTTTTATTTATTTCTTCTGTTGAACAAAAAAATTATATATTTTGAAGAAACCTGTGACAATTGACTTTAGTAGTATTTGTTTTTCCTACTATGTAAGTCAATGGTTACAGGTTTACAGCTGTCTTCAAAATATCATCTTTTGTGTAGCTGTGGAAAGAAACTTATAAAGGTTATAAAGGTAGACATACTACAACAACATTACTTCTTAATATCTGAGTACAAATCTCATCCTCATAATTATGACCTCTTCTTTTCTATTTCTACAACTTTATAGGCCTATATAGGTTTTCTTTTTTTCCACATGAATTGTCGTCTCTTATTATCTGTGTTCCATGTTTCCTGCCATTCTTTAGCAATATCTTCAGTAATATTTAATTTACCTTTACTTACAGAAGCATTAAAGGTGTAGTTCAAAAAAAAAATACAATTCTGTCATTTACTCATCTTCTAGTTCCAAATCTGTTTGAGTTTCTGCTTCTGAATGCAAATAAAGAGAATACATGGGCAAAAAACTACAAAAAAAAAAACACTATATGGTTCAACAGTTCCTACTTTGAACATGGCTGCTTTTTTCCCCATTTTCTTGCACACAAAATGTTCTTGGAGCTCGATTACAATTGAACCACAAAAGTCACGTGTTTTGACATCGTTTTTGGTTCCTTTTCTGGACTTTGAGCATCTCAGATCTCTTGCTGTCTATGACTGATGAAGGAGCTCTCTGATTTCTTTTAAAGTGTCTTCATTTGCGTTCTGAAGATGAGCAGAGTTCTCAGGAGATTGAAACAACAGGTAGAGGGACAATCATTCTCGAGTGCCTAGTGTACACTAACAGAGGCTTCATTAGCTTATTTAGCTAAAAGAGAACAACTTTTGAGGACAAACTACGATTGTTGACTTCTACATTGCGATTATTACCAAATACCTACAAAGAAAAGCCCACTGAGGCCATTTTTTCATCCCACTTCTTCATTGAGGACTGGAAACGTAAGTTGCACATGCTGAATTTACACTCAAATAATATCTGAATGCTAACATTATAAAATGTAAAATCTATACATGCGTGGATGCACTGTTCAACGTTGTATTTAGTCCAGCATACATGAAAAAAGTACAGAAACACAGACTTGTTCAGTTTGTATCTGATAAAAATTCTGAATCAAAGATTCCAGTTGTAGAGGAGGATTTTGAGATCAGGAAGTCCTGGAGTGTCTGTGAAATTAGACCCAGAGTTGAGCCCACAAAGTGCCAAGGAAGAGCTCATTTTAGACAAACCGGTGGAAGATAAACCAGAAGTTAAAATCCTGCGAGCTTATTTAAGCGATTATGCTTGTGGTTTTGAAGGTGATGTGATCAACATTGATTATTGTTATTGACTTGTTTGTAATGTACCACAAAGATACAAAGACGTGGTTACATCAGTAAATGCAAGTGAATAGGTTAAAGCTATGGAAGAAGAAATGCAATTGTTAAAAGAATGCAACTTTTGCTCTCACCAACCTACCTAAAGGCAAAGGTCTAGTGGGTAAATGGGTTTTTGCAAAAACAATGTATGTTGCCAAAGAGAACTATGATAAGTCTTTACTCCAACTGCTAACATGACTAGTGTAAGAGTGTTGATGCAAAGAAAATCTGATTGTTCATGACATGGATGTAAAAGCAGCATATTTACATGCACCAATAGAGTGTGACATTTCAAAGAAAAGCCAGAATGTTATGAGGTAAAATCGAAAATAAAAGGTGTGAGAAATGTATCAATAAGTCATGACTAAGCAAAACAAAAAAAAAGACTTTTATTTTGGTGTGGTGTGTGATGTCATAAGACTGTGCCGCTACCGCACTGTGATTCAACTGGAGAAAGGTTTGTGTCAAAGCTTTTGCACAGATAAAAAACTGATTGATTAAAGTTTCAGGTTTTTCATTCAACGATAAATGATGTACCTGCTGTTAACAATATTATTTTAACCTTTTATACAACGTTGTTCTATCTTAATCACAGTGATGAGGACTATTATTTGAATAAAGATAGGATAAACTTTATTTGTCCACAAGAGGAAATTTGTCTTGTGCAAAAAAAAGTGCTACACATTGCTGTAAGCGGACAATAAAATAAAAAACAAACAAACAAAACAATTAAGAACATACCTGAATAAAGTTTGAATAAAGTTACAGTAAAGAGTGTAATAAGTGTTTTAATGAAGGTTAAATTTATTAAATAGGCATAATGTCATTCTGTTCAAAGTAAACATCACTGTATAGGAGAAATTGAGTGCTTGTTTTAATCAGGTCATTTGTGGCTATTGTTTCTTGCTCAGACTTACTATTTTACCTGATTTTTTTGTTAATTACTCTCATATAAAGAAAGTGTTAAAGAGAAGTTATTTTGTTTCTGTTCATTGTTTTATTAATTTTAAACAGGACATTTTTTTTTGTTTTATTCATTTTAAACAGGATAAATTGTCCAAAAGCAGAGGAAAATTTCCTGCTGAAGTGACTGATGTCCACACTGTTGTAAAGATGGCGTTTATTAAAGAGGAGAGTGAAGATGTGAAGATTGAAGAAACATTCACAGTCAAACAGGAAGATCTGCAGGAACAAACAGGTTGATTTTCATTCTCAAACACCAAATCTGATCCTCATTCAGATATATTTTAATAATAAGAATACTAAATTAAATCCATTCTTGCAGCCCTGAGTGTGCTGCCTAGTTCTCCTAAATGCACATAAGCACTCATTGAAAGACAGGAATGAGTTTCTTTCGTCACTTGTTCTCGTGTCTTTTGTCATTCTTTTATGTGTTATTAGTTTCCCATTTTCTCTATCTTCTTAATGTTATTGCTTTTCTTGCTCTTTTACTGTTTGTAAAGCGTCCATGAGCACTGGCGCTATATAAAATAAATAAAAACAATAAATGAATAAAAGGTTTAACTGAGCTGACAATATAAAGATTTTAAAAAGTAACAGAAAAGTGTGTAATAATTATATTACCGAAGGTTTAATTTATTTAATAGCATAATGTCATTACATTCTAACAATACATAACTATAAGAAATGGAATACTAGTTTTAATCAGGTCATTTGTGGCAATTGTTTCTTGCTCAGACTGACTTTGATTTCTTTTTGTTATTACTTTCATATAAAGAAACTGTTGAAGCAAGTGTTGAATAGAAGTTATTTTGTTTCTGTTTATTTATTTTAAACAGGACATTTTAATTGTTTTGTTCATTTTGCTTTTCTTGTTCTTCTAAGCATCCTTGAGCACTGGCGCTATATAAAAAAGTTTAACTGAGCTGACGATATTTGACCTACAGTATTCCTAAGAAGATATCTGCTATTACAGTGATAGTGTTGGCTTAGTACTTTTCATTTGCATATGTCACATTGATCACAATTCCCTTTTTCTCAACTTCTTTCTGGGTTAAACTTGATTTTAGTAGATGTTACTAGTTCTCACAGAAAGTATCTGAGTTAGAATTACATCATTATTATACTCTTAATACTTAATTACCAGCTATTGTGTTAAAAGTGTGTCATATGGATGCCCCCAATTTTAAATATGCAGAATTAAATAAATACTAAAATTATAAATTATTATAAAACATTGTACAGTAATCTAAACTATATTTATGTTGTTGTGGGACGACGTGAGACAAAAGGAACAAATTATAGTGGAACTAAAACGTTTAGCATTGCACTGACTACAACTGGCCAACAAACCAGTCTAAAAATGACCTTTTCTGCTTAAGAAATGGATTACAGCATGCTGATGATATGCAAACATTTGAGTGTGAAGTTCGTCAGTATTGACCATATTCTTCGTGTACCAGCAGGCACAGCCATTGAATTTTTGTGTTTGACACTTTTTTAAAGAAATCATTTTTAGATCCTAAAATCATTGTTATGCTGCTTACGCAAGGGATGATAACTCCTTTCATGGTGTAGCCTGGTTTGGAAAAGTCAAGGTTTTAAAACCGCCAAAATTTAAGTCAGAATTATTAGCCCACGCCCCCATTGATTTTTTTTTCTTTTTTAAATATTTGCCAAATTGTGTTTAACAGAGCAAGTAAATTTTCACGGTTTGTATGATAATAATTTTTTTTCTTCTGGAGAAAGTCTTATTTGTTTTTTTCCGGCTAGAATAAAAGCAGTTTTTTTAAAAACACCATTTTAAGGACAGAATTATTAGCCCCTTCTGAATTCTGTCTTCAACTGGATGCAAGTGTTTTTTTGTTTTTTTTTTTTTTTTACATTTTAAGATAGTATCTCCAGCAGAAAAGATATCTAAAGATGTCATTTCAAATCGTAAAGCAATCTGTTTTTGAAACTAATGAAAACAACAGATGTCAATGATTCATTTGAATGATTTAGCCTGACATGATTACTGCTCCAAAATATAATAAATAAATATTTCTCAAAAGAAAATATTTTGTGCTTAAAGGGGAAAAAAAAGTGTTTGTTTTATACCTAGACATTTAAAAGAATATATTTTAGAGCAGTAATCACAATACTGTGAAAGCATGATATTTTTATTCAAGGTTATCATACGTCAGAATCTTATACTGGCCCATGCCTATTGCTGCTTGATGTTGCCAAGTCATATTTTATTATTTTATTATTTTTCTTTGTATGAATAAACATGAATACACTTGTTTGTAGAGTAAGTAGTGTGACCGTTTTCTACCGTTATTCCTGGTCATTTCTCCAATAGGCAACTGAAGCACTAAAACAATAGCATGTGAGATCAGGGGCTGTTTCATGAAAGTGGTTTAGAAAAGTGGAGATTAAAGTTGAAAACCTGGCTTCAGTGAGCCGAACTAATCGTCCACACTTAAATTGGTTCCATAACAGAAATTCGAAAATCATTTTATGTAACTAATCTGAGTTCAGTCAAAATAATCCAGATAACTTGCTTGTGCACGTTACTGTCATGAAACCCTGAAGGTTGAGCACAGATGCATTGATTATGTTGTGTGCTACCATGGCAACTACTTACTGTTATAGAACCAATTTAAGCCCCTAGGGGTTATAAAATAATCCTGGGTTTTCATTAACAGACGTTTCACATTGGCAAACCCTGGGTTAACATTATTATTTGTATATTTAAGATGCCACTGTCCCTGATTGGACAAACAGCAGGTAACCTTTTGAGATGGCATTTCTGCATCTTGGCAGGTATATAAAATGTCACGACGTAGGTCTTCAGCTAAGCTTCTTTGGCTTAGTCTCTTTATTCATCAAGGGTCGCCACAGCTGAATGAACTACCAACTTATCCAGCATATGTTTTAAACCAGCTTCAACTCAGTACTAGGAAATATTTGCATAAGTTATATACAATAATGCAAACTCACAAATAGAAGAGTAAATTATGCGCACTTGCTATGAACATGCAGGATTTGCTCCAATCGGGTTTTCCAAGCAAGTTTAAAATGTTTAAATCATGTGGAAGATACACATGAGGGAATTTAACACGAGTAATCCTGAGCGAGTGCATTTGATCATTTGCATTTAAAGCCACAGGCGCAAAAAGAGCTTGGTTTTCCTCCAGACCACCAAAATTAAATATTCTCAAAGGAATATGATCTGATTTTGAGATAAAACCTCAGACACATTCTGGGAACACCAAAGATTTATTTTCATAAAAAATAAAAAATAATAATATTAATAAATTTTTCTTTAAAAAAAAAAATAATAATAAAGGTTCATAATAGGAACCCTTTAAAGATATTTATGAAACAGAAATGAAAATAGCCTCACCATTTACTGTACCTCTTGTGGTTTTTAACCTTTATGGGGTTTGTTGATTCTGTTGAACACAAAAGAAGATATTGTGAAAACAAATGTTAGCTTTCTTTGTGTTCCAGAAGAAAGGAATTGTTTAAAAGCAAATGAGAGAGTAAATGGTATGGTCATTTATATTTGTGGGTGAAACATCCATTTCATGCTTATCGCTTTGAGTCTTCATACTAAAGTTAACTTCTTCTTTTTTTTTTAAGACCTGATGTTGCTGAAAGAAAAGACTCATCAACAGAATGAAATGGAAGAGAAACAGCAAGACATGACGACTGATGAAAAACCCACACTGACGAAAAAGACTTTGTCATGTGGAAGACCTCGGAAATCCAAACTTAGGTGTAATTTCAGCTGTAAACAGTGTGGAAAAAGTTTCAGTCAGAAGCCAAAGCTTGATGTTCACATAAGAGATCACACTAGGGAGAAAGCTTATACTTGCGAACAGTGTGGAAAGAGCTTCTATAATACAAGAAACCTAACAGTGCACATGAGAATTCACACTGGAGAAAGGCCGTACACATGCCAACAGTGTGGGAAAAGCTTCCATAAAACAGGAAACTTAACAGTGCACATGAGAATTCACACTGGAGAGAGGCCATACACATGCCAACAGTGTGGGAAAAGCTTTCAAACTACAGGAAACTTAACAGTGCACATGAGAATTCACACTGGGGAGAAGCCTTACTCTTGCCCTCAGTGTGGAAAAAGTTATAGTCAAAATAGCACCCTTGAAGTCCACATGAGAACTCACAATGGAGGAAAAACTTTTGTTTGCACACAGTGTGGTAAAAGTTTTGTTAAAAAACAAAATCTTGACCTCCACATGAGGATTCACACTGGAGAGAAACCTTACACATGCACAGAGTGTGGTAAAAGTTTCCCATATAAAAGCACACTCAAACACCACATGATAGTTCACACCGGAGAGAAGCCGTTTGCATGTGCGCAGTGTGGAAAGAGCTTCACATGTAATGCTAACCTCAGGAACCACATGAATGGTCACACTGGAACCATAGTGTTCACATGTGATCTGTGTGGAAAGAGTCTCACACACAAATACTCCATAAAGAACCACATGAAGACTCACTCAGGAGAGCGTTTTATATGCATTGAGTGTGGAAAGGGCTTTAAACATAAAAGAAGCCTCAGCAATCACATGGAGCTTCACAATGGAGAGCAGAGTCCTCAAAATTAAGGCCTTGTCCACACAAACATGAGTATATGCATAACAGCAGCCTTTTCATGTAGTTTGGCTGTTGATTGACGTGAGGTTTATTTATAAACTACTTTCGAGAGGATCACATGCTTATGATTGTCCACGGCTGGTTCCACATTAACCAACACATGATTCACCAATCAGACGATTCCTAACTCACTATAAATAACCAGAGTTTCTAACCTTAGTTATCTTTATCTTGAGGAATTCCCCTCCCACCCCTACTCCTCCTCCTTTCTAGAATGGGCAACACAGCAGCCCAGTGATTAGTATTGTTGCCTCACAGAAAGATTGTCACAGCAAGAAGAGCCCTCACTGAACTGGTTGATATTTGTGGAGAGTTTGCTTATTCTCCCCATGCTCACATGGGTTTTCCCCAGTTTCCTTCCACAGCCCAAAAACACGTAACCTAAGTAAACTGAATATTCTAAATTGGCACCGTAGTCAAGTTCTTAGAAGCCATATATCTCCCTTTAGCTATCTGGATATCTGTCATTAGAACAGAAACAAGTCGGGGGAGTTCATTAAGATCTACCTGAGCTCAAACTCCTCTCTCACCCTGCTAACGAGAGGTAGCCCAGGGCTCGAGGATGATCTTTTGGTTAGGATGATATTTTGATTATGATCTTTATGCTCTCTCCCATGACAGCATGCCAAACCAGTGTGAACTTTTAAAAACATACCAAATTACTGGAAATAAAACGCTTTGAACACCTGAAGATTTAAACTCAATTACTAAAAAAGAGTGAAGATTTTGACAACTGTTTTGTTGTGTAGATCAGCCCAGTACCAGGTTGTGAGAGTTGCTATTGGGCTGCAAGAACGCATAACTCTTTATGTTGATAGATTGTATGACTTGTTTCGTATGCAATCAAGTATCAACGTCTAAAAAAGTGGAAACCAAATAAGCTACATCAACTCAAGAGATGTGACCCAACCAAAGCAGTTGGAAATTCTCGGGGGAGTTACATCCTTTGTTATAGTGTCTCACAGACAGTAATTTGGGTTAAATTACTTGAAAACCAACGAGTTAACATCACTGCTGAGGAACTGCATCATTCTTTGTCTTCAATAAACTTTTCCCCCTGTAAGTACTTTGGTCAGGTTACTTATTTTATGTATTAGAGTCATCTATTACATTGGCGGGCCACCTAAGAATGGTTCAGCCAAATACAGCAAAATCTGACAATGTGTTTCAACTTATTATGAACCGATAACCATATTTGTGCACATCGCACACTTCTATCAAAAAGTCAGCTCTGAAAAGAAAATAAGAAAAATTATGGAGGAGAAAATGTTTGGGGAGATGCAGGGAACATTGTTCTACACCCTGAAATTGTGTTTTTGATAATTCACATTGTTCGATTGTCACACTTGTGAACAAACACAATTTTGCTTCCAATTTTGGGCTTTGGACTGCCATTTCACAAAACTTGTTGGCGAATTAAAGTCTGGCTAAACCCTGTTCAGACTATACAATGCCATTTGCCAGTTACCACAGATCAGATTTGTGTCAGATAATGACATTTTGACTTGATAAACTCTTGATGTGTTGTGAGTAACAAATGAAGTTACTCATGATTCAATGATGATTTAAATGATTCAAAACACTACACATTTAATTTGATGGACTAATTTGAAAAAAAAAAAGGTTTTCTTTACGGAGACAAACTTTCAGTAGACAACAGGTTGTCTTTAAAGATAGATTCATGTAAAAACTCCCACATTACAACAAATAAATCAGTGTATGGGAACCCAGTGTCGCTACCCAGCCGGCATTTCAACAGTGATTCAACGTTGAATCAATGTCAGGTCTATTGTTGGATCAACATTGAATTACCTTTTAATTTTGCAAATTGAATCAATGTTTATATAGTGACATTGTTTCACCGTCGGACCACCACCGGTGATTCACTGTTGAAATCACGATGTTGTTTGACACTCTTACCTTCTTCATGGGTGAATTGTGGTCATTTTGTAGACGTTGAATGAAGGTTGAATTATCTTTCGATTTTGCAAATTGGATCAACGTTGATACCTTGACATTGTTTCACCGTCGTACATTTTAACGTAATTTAAATAGAAATTACATATAACACAAAATTCATCAATAGCTAACAAATTTTTACTAATAAAATACACGACACAAATACACAACTTAGCCTGTGTATCAATTTATTTAGTACACACCCCATTATTTCATTTATGATAAATACACAGCAACATTTTCAGCATACAATCCTTCATTAAAACCATGCAGGTTACTATAGATGCAGTACACTCAAATACTAAGGGTGTCACGATCCTCCAAATCCTCAATTCGATTACATTTTCGATTCTAAAGTCACTGTTCGATTCGATTTTCGATTATGAATAATTAATTAAGTAATAACCAATTAATTATTTGTAGCTACCTGACCTGCATGGTCTTTGTTTTACCCATAAACAAATCATACAGTAAATAAATAAAGGCAAGTTACACACATAATTACCACCTGTCAATCACTTTTTTTGCGGGACTCGTGAATAGGCTGTAATAATAATCTGTGTCGTTATAATGGTGTCGGTAAAAAAGGTGCACAACCAACAGGAACCAGCCAACAGTGTCTGTTTGCTAAAATGACTAAATACAAGTGAGTGAAAAATTGAAGCAGTCTGCAGACCCGCTAACTGCCTGGACCCACTGTCTCAAGTGCATGGCTTTGTGTGCGTCTGTGTCTGTGTGTGGTCACGTGATGTGCGTTTTCAGCTGTAGTGAGGAAAGAGGGCTGCTCAGAAATGCTACTGTACACGCCACTGTGGATGTCAAATCGTTGTCATTCTAAAATGCCATTTAAAAACAAAGACATATTAGTGTAAACATGGCCTGAGTGTGTACTTTTCACGAGCGGATTTGCAACAAGGGCAGGGCGGAGGATCGCGATGCTGGTGTTGTCTATCAGACGAACCGTAATACGTACATAGCAGAGCTTGCAAACAGTGTTTTTTTTTTTTTTGTCGACAACACGAACGTTGTCAACATAACTCACTGGAAATCCAAAATTCTTCCACACCGGCGACTTCATTGAAAGAGGAGGGGGTTTAAGCTCTGTCAACGAGTCTCCTGCGTCTGCCGTTTAGCAATTACTCAACAAGCATGCTTTTTTCCCACTTGGCAAGCCAAGATGACGTGCCATGGTGGTGTGGCAGCATCAAGGATTTTATTTTTTGATTCGATAATCGAAATTGAGCATAAAATTTAAATAGAGAGTTTTTCAGTCAAAAAAAAAATCATAAAACATCACCTACAGCTAAGAATCACAAGTAAAATACATTACATCTGTTCAAGGTTTTATAGGTTGAGAGAAATGCTTGAGGTAAAAGCTGCCACTGGGGACAAAAGAATTAAGTGTAAAACACTAAAAACATCTATATCAGTCGAGCAGTTAAATACATCTTTTATTCTCAAACACCAGGCGAGTATGCAACAAAATCAATGAGGTTTGCCACTCCAATTCATTGAGAATAAATGACTTCACTTTCACAATAGTGAAAACTCCTGCTAAAATCTAGAAATCTGACATTGCGCCTTCCCTTTGCAGGTCTGCATGCTAAATATTTAGTTGTTTTCCCCTATTTGCATGAAGTACATCTATTGTGTTTAGCTTTACTGCAGCAAAACTGAGCACCTGTGGGTGAAACATGTAGATAAATATTTCAATAAATCATCAAGAAAACGTGTAGAATATATTATTCAATTCTCTTTTACAAACACAACAGTTACACTGACATGTCCAGATCTATTTGACTATTATAGCCTATAATCTAAATTCCCAACACAAACTAGAATATTTAGATTAAATGCTCCTCATTCTCTATAGACATAATGGTCCCAACATGGTCATAGTCCAGATAAGGCACAAAAAACAAAAACAAAAAAAAAAACAGTTAAAACGTTCCATGTGACTTCAGTGGTTCAACTGTGAACATACCAAGCTCCAACAACACTTTAGTGAGGCAAAACAAAACAGTAAATACTAATTTGTTTGTGTATATCTCTCCAACATCCTATCAGGGTTTGTGTTTACTACGAGCAGTAAGCGACAAATAAGTTATTTTTACAGTACTTTTGATGCACAAATGTGTTTTTGAGCTTAGTAAGATTACAATTGATGCTGAAGATTGAAGCAATGTTTTGACAAAGTTTTTGGTTCTTTTTCCGGACTTTGAACATCTTAGGACCCTTGCTTTACATAGAGAAAGAGGGAACTATTCATCTTATTCTCCGTGCATGAGCGGGCGCAGCCATTTGAATCTATTTGGCTGGAGAGACTTCCGGTCTCATTCACTTCCATTCATATTTACATGTTAAAACAGCTCGTTTTGCTGCTTGATGTTGCAAACTGATATTTTCTTAGTATATTATTCTATTTTGTCTGTATAATCATGCAAACACTTGTTTATAGAGCGAGTGGTTTGACCGTTTTCAGCCATTATTTATTACAAAAACAAGCGCACTTCCACATTGAAGAATAAGGTCAATAGCTTCAAGGCAAATGAGTCACATATCACATCAAAATCACCAAAACGAGCACAAAACCAATGTTTAGTTTGAAGAGAGAGAAGGCAGGAAGAAAAAAAACATTTACAAATTCTAAAAATAACTTTTCTCTGTGATTTAACCTTTATGACAAATGTACTGGACCTGTTACACATATATTACTGTCCTTTATGAACACAAATTTCACTGTAACAGGTGCTGTTGTTTTGCTCCAGAAATACCTTCAGAGAACACTGCATTAGTCAGACATTCATACAAAAGAAGAGTTTGGTTTGGTGTAGCAGAACTGCAATATATGTTTGTCCAGGCTGACACTGGTTTAGGCCATCTGTATGTCCTTAATGCCCTCAACTGGAGCTTCCAGAAAACCTGCAATAAATGAAATACTAGCAGAGATGGCAAAAGTACACATGTCCTTTACTTAAGTAGAAGTACAGATACTTACCTTTAAAACAACTCTGGTGAAAGTACTGACTACACTTTTGTACTCAAGTTATAGTAAAGAAGTACGGCCTCAAAAATGTACTAAAGTAAAAAGTACTTGTTTCAATCACAGTTTAAAGACATGTACGTGGTATAGGTGAATAATAGGTAACTAAATTGGCATGGGTGTTTCCCAGTGCTGGGTTGCAGCTGGAAGGGTATCCGCTGTGTAAAACATATGCTGGAATAATTGCCGGTTTTTCCCTGCTGTGGCCACTCCTGATAAATCAGGGATGAAGCTGAAGGATAGCGATTGAGGATAGGTAGGTAACTAGTCCTCACACCCTATTGATACATACAGTCATCCACTGTGCCGTTATTTCATATTCTTATTAAAAGGTTGCAGAAATGACCCAGCGTCACAAAGTTCTGTTTTAATGGATTCATATTATACTTTTTAAACAAAATAAAAGTGCAAACACAGACACAGTGTTTGGGATTTATTTAACAATCATTCAAATTATTTCATTTGAAAACATGCAATCCTTTAAAATAAAAAATATTTAGTTATTTAATTATTTAAAACATATAAAGCTTTTTTTTTTGATAAGTGCAACACTTTTCCTCCTTCACCTGAAAAGTAATGTGATATATAAATAAATGATCAAATTCCAATTTTTCCCTGTCATTTTCCTTTTTTTCCATTTGATCAGCCGAGAATAAAAAATAAGGAATCCAAAAATATCCTTAATATCCTGGAAAAACACTGAAATTACAGGTTTTGGGTCTGTGTACGTTGCGTTCATTCGATTTTTGATTTTAAATTGAAAAACAAAATTTAAATTACGATGCTCTATTTGTTTTTCATTTTAAATATGAAAATTAAATTATAAAATAACAGTTTGAACATCTGCAAAATGTCAAGTATTCGAAACATGCCTCATTTATGATTTCTTGCTATTTTATTATTTATTATTTAATGTTATAGCATGTAAGACCCGGATGTACTGTACAGCGAACACGTGCTAAACGATTGATGGCACTCCGTAACATTATGGATCACTACGTGGTTTTCAGATACAGCAAAAGAGTAACAGTGAATTAGGACGACATGTCAATTGACAAAATAAGCAGGATTTTCCAGGTGCAGTAAATTAAGAATGGTAGCCTATCTTAAGCTTTAAAAGCAAAGTGAAGTGATAAAGTACTGACTTTCTTATGACGACACGACATTGTAAAGTTGGTTAGTCTAGTTTAAGAAGGAAACAATAATTTTCCATTGGCAATGTGTGTAATTAATGTTTTGTATTGTATACAAATATTGTTTACATGTCAACTGTATTTTTTTTGCTTAAAAAACAAGGCAACAATAACCAGAGAATAACTTTGCAGGTCTCTTACCAAAACTTATACTTGACCGACGACACTAACACTGCGATTTTTTTACTGGAGAGAATGGACGATTTAGCAGCTTTGACCTGACCCCAAGTGGTCATTATGAAGTGCATGGAGACGAGTCAAGAGCTTTCCCAACTTCATCCGCAAGTAGCTCTAGTTGCAGTCAGCGGTTCTCCTTTTTGCGCAAATCATCCTCGTCTAGTGCATCCCCCGTCCAGGCCAGTGCTGTGTCTCCAAGGGCGAGCATATCACATTCTTTTCAGAGGTACTCTGTCTCTGTCTCTCTCTCTCTCTGTATTTATTAAATATTATGTTATACATGTAGCAAAACGTACAATTACCATTACCTTAAACATTTCAGTAACATGATTTAACAGTGAACAGCACATCTGTTAAGCAGTACAAATTTTTTTTAATAATGTAAATGAAACTTATATTAATTGTAATGTATTATTATGTTAATACATTAGTTAGCAAATTAGATAAGGTATTAGTTACATTAACAAATAAGAAACAAATGTTAGTAACACACTATAATGTTAAAATAGTGTGGACTTTACAAGGTTGCTAAATTTATTGACAGATGCTTTGTTAATGATAAATCATGTTAGTAAAGAGTCCACAAACATAACTAACATTTTGGAGTTTTAATGTGGACACCAATGAGGACACTATAGACAACTTGCATATTATTTATGCCTGTGGACTGTTTACTAATAAATTTTAACATTATTCAAGCATTTGTAGATGGAATTTATGAATGCTACTTTATCATTATTTAATGTTTTACAAACATTTTATTTTTGTTAACCCATAAACTAATGTGCTAACTAATGTCTTAATTAACACATCATTATATGGTTTGTTTACATAAAAATGTAGTATTTGCTGAATAAATGTGTTGTTTATTGTTAGGTCATGTCATCTAATCCATAAACATCCATGTTATCTAATCCATAAACATGTATGTGTAAGTAAAAGTTAAACTAATTAGGCTGTTAATGTAACATGGTGCATTAGAAAACGAGTAAGTTAACATGAACAAAGATTACGTTATGCAGAACAAAAGTCATAGTTCACCATTAGGTCATGTTAACAAGTCTATTAATTACATTAATATATGTGTAGATAACAGAGATGTTAACAGTTTTTCAAATGCAGGTCTGTTTTCGTTGCTGAATGTTTGAATGGAAAATTAAAGCCCAACAGAAATGTACACTCAAAAAAAAGATTGGGTTGATAATTTTAACCTATAGAAGGGTTAAAAATATTGGGTCGCTATGTTGGGTTAAACTGAAGCTTTATCGGATCAAAGTCATGACGACTCATCTAGTTGGGTTAAAATTTGAATTTGAACGGTTGACCAGCACGACGGCTTGGCGATAGCGCAGCTACAGAAGACACCGTTGGTACACGGGTAAGTTTTCATATTTTAATTACATATTTTATTTCTTTTATCTGCTAAAAACAGCTCAATTTCAATGTGTCACAGTAGTTTCGTCGCACTGTTTCCTAAAATACCTACATTGCCTCCTGTCAGTTACTTTATGTCAGCGTCTGCCTCCGATGGTTGCTTTATAACGTTATCAAATATCCTTAGCTATTCCTCATAAAAACAAATTAATAAAACAGACTATTACACATCCTATGTAGAACGTTTTAAAGATTAAATTTATAAGATATAACCTATTCACAAACGCATCTTAGTACTTTCATGACGTGTTTCAGACATGTTTCAGATCGCCCTGTCATATATGTATTATGTAATTTCGCAGTGACGTGCGGTGAGTTTTGAGCCTGGTGAGGCACAACTCTTTCAGGGTCAGGTTTGCAATTATATGCACCCAATATATTTGCCAACTACCGATTGTGTTGTATATATCATGGCATTATTTCTATACACATAGCAAGGAAGAATGTCAAAATGTACAGCCATTCAATGTGCCTCCCAGAAACACCAAGGTGGATTCTACAGTCTCTCTCTCTCTCTCTTTCTCTCTCTCTCGCTCACTTACTCACACGCACACACAGGAATCGCATACTGGTCTTACTTGTAAATGAAGTCTTGACATGACTTGAATTACTTTGAAATGATTACGTTATCTTCTGACCCGTCCTTTGAACCAAGGCCCTTAGCTTCAGCATTGGTGGTCAATTATTATTGAAGTTTTTATTAAACGTCTAATTTTGAGAAATTTCTGAGCTGAGATATGGCATCTATGATTTTTGCAGTCAGTCAGAGCAAAACATAAAATAACGGAGTCCTATGGAACTTTACTTGACTACACAAAAGAAGAGCAACTACTGAACAACCGTGAACTCACGCGCCCTCTTCAGCTACTACCTGCAATGTCAGATCCTGACACTAAATAAGTGATAGACATACGTGAAAAACATTACCTAATATATGGAAAGTGTGGACATGTAATAAAAACTGTCTACAATGTATTAAAACATTCTAATAAATCATTACATTGGTAGCATACACTGAGTAAGCAAAAGGCATGTGATCAAGCCAGTTTGCAGGGGATTGCGCAAATCTGACATGAGGCACAGCTCGGTACTGCATCACCTCGCTTCCTACACTGTAATTGAACATTACAAATGCAAAATACAGCGATTTTCATCATAAAAATGATTGAAATAATACGAATCATACAGAAGTTGCGTTTATAGCACAGATAAGTGGAAAAATATGTATTTTATCATTAGTTTATATCTCATGATGGCAGGTGAGGATGATGAAAGGTGAGGCGCTGCCTCCCCTGATCGCATGTCCCAGCTGTACAATGACATTGATAATTTTTCTCAAAAATATTAAATAGCACCAAATACATTTTAATAAAGTTACAAATGTAGTAGGCTGTACCATATGTTTACAGTACCATGTTTACACTATGTTTAGCGTAACATCAGTTAAATGCTTTAAAATTGATTAATGTTATATATTAACTAACTCTCTTTTTTAAAACAGAGCCCTATGGATTCTTACGTGAAGGACACACTTCAGAAGTGGAATTTGGAAACATTAATTGACAGGTTTGCAGGTGAAAGATAATGTAACAAATTTTGCTCAAAATATATATTTAAAGTTGTAAAAAAAATTGTAATTTTAATCTTTAAATTACATAATATAGTTAACATTTATTTTAGGATTAAGAAATACATTTTTAACCTTGCAATAGGCCTAGTGTGTACATTAACAAAACATTCATTATTAAAAATGATTGATGAATTTGTACAATTATTTAAGGTAACATCTACTCTAATATTTTTGGCTGTTATTGTAGCAGTAAATATAAGCAACAAAAAATATTTAAGACTTTTTTTTAATAATATTTAGAATTTATAGAAATATAAATAATATTCTAGTATAATTACAGTGGTCAATATCTTGAGCTAGTATAACAACAAAAAAAGCTGAAAATAACAGTCCAAAAATTACTACACTCAAATTTCTAAGATATGAAAAAAAAAATTAAATACAAGTTTTAAAAAGAGGAAAAAAAATCAATGAAATATATATATTTTGTTGAAAATGTCTAGTTTGTAATTCTTTTTGCAATATTTTGTTTTTATAACTGTTGAATAAATCCTTTTTTTCTCAAATGCCCTAAAATGCATTGCCTATATTCACAATTTTTTTTTTATTAAATTTAAACAAAAATGTCCATATTTATGCTGAGCACTGTATGTTTATTCTTTAAAAATACTTTATAAATTTAAAAAGCTATTTTCAAAAAAAAAAAAAAAAAAAAAAAAGAGTAATACAACGCATTTGAAGAAATGAAACATGTAAATTTGTGCAAATGTGTAAATATTGTGTGTAATAAAATAATAATGAATGCTTTAAGTTGCAAACTAAACTTGCTATAAATTTTTTAAATATTTTTTTTGCCTATTGCCTATTGAATTTACCAAGTTAAATCATTACCAACGCAAAAATAAAACTATTGGTCATTAATTTATATTTCTTATTTTTCCTTCTCCAGAGGAGGAAATTGATCAGCAAAGCTTTCTGCTCCCTGATGACTGCACGATTACAGCACTTATACCAAGAATTGGCCTAAGATTAAAGTTTATCCATTATTTCAAGCAGTTGTGTACTGTAAGTAACTAAACAATGCCTGTCACATGCTTCAAATGCAAAAATTCCACTCCAAACTTCAAAGACTATTTCCGCCATCCTAATACGGTGCATGGCAACAGTTCGTCCAATTTTTTCTGTTGTGAAAACAATTGAGGTAGAACTTTTGGATACATGTGGTCATTCAAAAGACATCTGTTGAGAGATCACATGCAAGCAGATGACAGACCAACAGAAGAAATCTTTTCACCTACTTCTGAAGTTTCACATCAACATACTGCTCCATTCACAAATGTTTCACATCAACATGCAGCTTCATCCACACCTTTAGACGCTGAAGATACTGAAGTTGTGGAGACACAGGAAGAGTAGGATTATTTTGACAATGAAGAAATAACTAAACGTTTAGCCTTGTTTCTTGCAAAGTTAAGAGAAAAATCTTCCCAAACATATTCTGCCATCAACTTTGTGGTGAAACAAACTGCAAGTTAAAATACAGAAATAGTAAGTGGTCTTTAGGAGGAGACAATGTCTTTATTTAAACAATTAGGACACCAAGATGAACAAGCAGTGAAAACCCTAAATGCTCAGTTTGAGAGGGCTTCTGAGCCATTAAGAGACATTGAAACCGAATACAAACAAATGAAATACTTCACAAAAACAGGGTGTTTCATTGACCCTACTGTTGAGTGTTTTTCAGGGATTTCTTATTGTCAGCGGCATGACTCTGCATGCGGCATGGTTAAGCAAACAGCAGTACCCGACTCATTTCAGTACATTCCACTGGGTCCACTTCTAAAAAAGGTTCTTGAATCACCTGGAACAATGAAACTCATCATTGACTATCAGAACATGAAGCGTGATGATGGAGTGTTTCAAGACTTTAATGACGGAGAGCTTTACAAATGCCACCCCTTGTTCTCCAAAGAGCTTTCTGTACCACTTCTGTTGTACAACGATGATTGTGAGACTGTTAACCCCCTGGGCTCCAAAACTATAGTACACAATATAGGACTGATATACTTTCAGATCAAGTGTTTGCCTCCCATGCTGTTATCGTCCGTCTTCATGCTTTCTGTTAGCTGTCTACAAATCAGATGATGCTAAAACATATTGCATCAATTCTGTTCTTTAGCGAATAACTGATGATATTATGGACTTGGAAGTTGGGGGACTTCTTATTGACACTCCAGAATATTGTGGCAGTGTTAAAGTCAGTGTGGCACAAGTTACTGGTGACAACTTGGGACTAAATTTACTCCTTGGCTTCTCAGAAAGTTTCAAAGCTAACCACTGCTGTCACTGGTGTAAAGTAAACAAAGAAGATATGTGGAGGCAGACTGTTGAAGACACAAAAATGCTGCGCAATGCTCAGAATTATGCTGAGGACTCGTCATCCAACAATCAATCAGAAACAGGACTCAAACGAAAACGTGTCCTGGATGATTTAAAATACTTCAGCGTTGTGGACAATGTAGCCCCAGACATTATGCATGACATTCTTGAGGGAATTGGACCTTACGAAGTCAAGTTGGTCTTGACCTCCTTGTTTGCTGAAGGTCCTGTGAGTTTAGAAACGCTCAACTATAGATTGACAAGTTTTGATTATGGATTCCCAGACAGCTGCAACAAGCCTACTGTGCTGTGACAACATGAACTGAAGAACCCTTATGGGGCAATGAGACAGACTGCTGCTCAAATGTGGTGCTTTTTAAGGTTTTTGCTCATCATCATTGGAGACAAAATTCCAAAAGAAAACAAACATTGGGAATTGTTACTTCTTCTCCTGTCATGTATGGAGTTCATTTTCTCCCCTCTATCACAGCAGAAGCCACCTTATACTTGAAACATCTAATAGCTGAATACCACACTGCATTCATGCAGCTTTACCCGGACAGAAACTTGAAACCCAACCATCACTTCCATCTTCATTACCCGAGAGCTATTCGGAAGATTGGTCCGTTAAAACAATTTTGGACAATGCGCTTTGAGGCCCGACATAATTTCTTTAAGCAGCTGAGCCATGTAGTTTGCAATTTCAAAAGTATTTTCAAAACTATGGCATTTAGAAATCAGATGATGTTGTGCTACCGTTTACTGTCAGAAGGCATTTTTTTCCAAAAACACAGAGATTGGACAAGGACATGGCTAATTTCTTTCTGCAGTTGAGGGAGAATTTGTGAAGGGTCTTGAAGAACTCCCATTTGCTGAAGTTTATGTTCCCGAATGGGTAGTGGTTAATGGCACACAGTACAGACCAGGCATGACCATTACAACCGGATGCACAGAAGACGGAGTACCTCAGTTTGGACTCATAAAGGCAATTGTAGCTGGTGGGCTCAATGTTGATGTGAAACTTATTGTGAAGAAGTGGCACACTGTGGGTTTAGAGCGTCATTACTTCTCATACGCAGTGTCCCCTAATGAAGCTCTTGAAGCCATCTCTGTGAACTTACTGTAGAGGTTTGCATTCCCGCGGGCGCCGCAGGACCCGACCAGATTTCTGCGGCGCAGGAATAAAATTTCCGAATAAATCGTGGGAGCGGTCGGTAACGGGTTTAATTTGGGACGGGAGCGGGCTGTCTAGCAATATCGCGGATATTGCTATGCAAATGGGAGAGAGAGAGCTTTGCCTGTGTGTGTGCTTGGTGATTGTGTGTGTGTATGTTAGTGCGCGCGAATGAGAGAGAGAGAGAGAGAGCTTTCCCAGATAGCAAAACACACGGGCCAGTTCCGGCTAGATTCTCGCCTGCCGGGGACTTACCACTTGTCCCGGCTCCGGCTGCCGGCCAGATCAATCAATCGGGCCAGATACGGCTGCCAAAATGCCCCATTCACACAGGGCTTCAGCGTCAACGCTTGACTGAAGGCGTGTCTGAAGTTGGGGCTGAAGCGATCGTCATAAAGCGTCAGCCAATGAAATTCAGTCAGCAATAGGTCACTGTCTGAGCTGGTGTATTTGCATACAGCGATCTGATTGGCTGACGCTTCCATTGGCACTTGAAAAGTTGAGCTAGTCCCAACTTCTGCAGCGAGCAACGCCTGTGAAGCGGTGCCGACAGATCCACAATGCAGTTCGGCAACGCCTGACGTCACCCATTCAAAGTGAATGGGAAGCGTTGACGCTGACGCCCCGTGTGAATGGGGCGTGGATCCGCGCCGGAATGGGCCTGAGAGTAATGTGCGCTGCGGCCCAGAGCTGGCGCGATTCAGTATTTATATACCTTTATATAAAACCTTTTGGTATACATACGTACTTGATACATGGTATTACAAGCCTTTGAGTTGATATAACAGCAAACGCCTGTGTGTCTGCTTGGTGCTTGTGTGTGTGTTAGTGCGCACAGAGAAAATGTTTTGCCGCATTCATGACATGTGAAACTTTTTGTCCAATTCTGTAGGCACTGATCAGATCTGTACCGTTTCTCTCCAGTGTAAATCTTCAGTTTTCAGAGGTGGTAACTGATTAAAACTCTTGTCACAGTCTGAACTTGTACGGTCTCTCCAGTGTGAATCATCTGGTGCAGTTTCAATTTTGTAATAAAAGTCTTCTCACACTCAAAGCACAAATACTCTTTCACACCAGTGTGGATCTTCATTTGTTCAGTAAGGTTTGCTGATCAGTTAAAACTCTTCCCCACATTGAGCTCATGTGAATGGTTTCTATCCAGTGTGGGTCTTTATGCGTTTATTAAGGTCTGATGAGTTACTGAAACTCTTCCCACACCAAAGCTGCGGTCACACTAGAGTTTGAGCATGCAAAATTGTGTTGTATGTCGCTCCGAAAAGTGGCGGAATTAAACAAAATGATTAGACATTTCAAAATAAGGCGATTGGTCCATATTTTACATTTCTGTCCAGAGAGGTCATGTTTTGATCTTTTATTGGTCTCACACAGTCAATTAATGCGATTTTGCAGGTCAGAGTTCACAAAGCTTGACCTTTGCCACGCAGTAAACTGCAAAACTTGTGCAGTGACGCATTTGCGTGCGTATGAATGGAAGTCTATGGGGAGATAAGTCCAGTGTGACCATGGCTTAAGTGCAAGTGAATGGTTTCTCTCTAGTGTGGATCCTTGTGTGTTTATTAAGGTGTGATAATTGGCTGAAACTCTTCCCACATGTGCATGTGAATGGTTTCTCTCCAGTGTGGATCCTCATGTGTTTAATAAGGTTTGATGATAGGCTAAAACTCTTACCACACTGAGTGCAGGTGAATGGTTTCTCTCCAGTGTGGTTCATCATGTGTAGATTAAGGTGTGATAATTGGCTGAAACTCTTCCCACACTGAGTGCATGTAAATGGTTTCTCTCCAGTGTGGATCCTCATGTGTTTAATAAGGTTTGATGATAGGCTAAAACTCTTCCCACACTGATTGCATGTGAATGGTTTCTCTCCAGTGTGGATCCTCATGTGTAGATTCATAGATGAGGATCGGCTGAAACTCTTCCCACACTGAGTGCATGTGAATGGTTTCTCTCCAGTGTGAGTCCTCGTGTGGTGATTAAGGTGCGATGAGCAGCTGATACCATCAGTCTGTAAATGAGTTTTTTCCTCAATTTTGACATGATGTTCCTCCTCTTTACTCCCCTCATTCTCTTCAATTAGGTCTGAAATAAATAAAACATTAGTTTTCATTAAGTCTTAAAAACTCATCAAAAGCTGAAAAGTGAAAAGACACTGGAAACATTGGCTACACACACTGTAATTTTGATGCACAATAAATTTAAATTAAATCACATCATATTGTGTTTGATCCACATTTAAGCAGATTCAATTCAATTCATCTTTATTTATCTAGTGCTTTTATAATGTAAATTGTGTCAAACCTGCTTAACATAGAAGTTTTAGTAAATTGAAACTGTCAGTCATTTTGGTCATATGGATAAGACACATATTTGAAAGCTGTAAATGGCTTATTTTTTTTTGTATACATTCATAATTACAACAAAATGTTTTTCTAAAAATTGTAAAGCAGACAGGGAATACTTGTTCATTCTGTGCCTGACTGGTAAACACATCAGAAAAAAGGTTCTGGGGTAACAGCTGAACAAACAGCTGAATATTTGCCTCACAAACATGAGATATACCTGTACAGCATCTGCATAATGGCTGGAATGTGCACCTTTCCCCTTGTGTGTTGTTGGGTCATTTTCATCCATTCTGGGGTGATTTTGAATCTTAATTTGGCCAAAACTTTCTCTGTGCTTCAGCAAACGGGATGATATTTGGGACATCTTATTTTGACATAATCTGGGAAAATGCTTTTTTTTTAAAAACTCAGTACACTCTGGGCAAATTTACTTTTGACTGTGAATGTAGCGGAACGGTAAGTTGGGAGAAAATGAATACTAAACTAAAGCCGTCTTCGCCATCCTGATCACAGGGAATTTACCACAGGTTCTTGGTGTAAGGAAAAGGCATGAGACATGAATACCAAAAAATACAAAACTTTATTTTC
This sequence comes from Danio rerio, assembly GCF_052040795.2. Lineage (NCBI taxonomy): Eukaryota > Metazoa > Chordata > Actinopteri > Cypriniformes > Danionidae > Danio > Danio rerio. Next base: position 55,665,916 of record NC_141024.2, read on the forward strand.
CTTAATTATCCAATATAAAAATCTCTTTTAAAAGCTTAATCGCCAATAGTAGCAGCACAGTCACGTCAAGAAACAACAATGGCAATGGGAGGAGTTAGAGGTGGCACAGGTGGCAGATAAACTAGTTACGTAGCACAAAACTCCGTAAAAATACAAATGGTTTTACCGAAGGGCACCGCACACAAGCATACGTGAGCACACAACACACACTGCACTCCGTGTTGTATCCCACCACCGCACACGAGGGATAACAAGTGGCCTGCCTGGAAGCCTCGACTCCCACAATGCAAAAAAAGTGCAATTAACAATTGTACACAAGTCACAATCTCACACAAAAGACAGGAATCCCCAAACAAATAGATTCATAAAAATATCTCCTTACAAGAGGAGAAAAACTCAAATACTACTACTACCACTACTACTACTACTACTACTATTAATAATAATAATAATAATAATAATCATCCCAATTTAAACTTACGCAAAAGAATAAACTTCCCACAGGGAGCCCAAATAAAACACACAAAACAATGGATTAAGCACAAATGAAGAAAAGTAATAAAGCACAGAAAACAGATGAACTCCCACACACAAATGTATCAGCTGCTATAGCCTTATTGATACACAATTGACTGAATCCGTGTGTAAAGTTCACAATGTGAAGGCAAATAGCGTCAGTGATTCACAGCGCAGTAGTTAATATCTTCACATTAAAGTTTGCACATTAATCCAGTATCATATGATGAAAGCACGCATCAAAACAAACTCCAAGCAGCATCAATAAAAGCAACAAGATAAAAGCAGCAGTATCACAATTGCTGCTCCAGACTCTCCAACAGTCTGTCCCCCAATCATTTATCCTTCCTAAATGGATAACAATATGTTAAGTTGCTAAACAGATCGCGCACAATTATTTAAAATCATAACAAACATACCTTTAGTTTGCATACCACTTTGGAAACATGCACTCACGAACGCATTTGAAAATTAAAAAGCCCAGGAAAAAAAAAAAAAAGAAAGAGCGATCCTGCTGGGGTGACAGCGACACTATCAATCACTATCAAACTAGCCAATCTTATCCCCAGACGCTAGGAATTTAAATACAGCCAGTTAATATTATAAATGACATGGGGTCATATTTTGGTGGTAGGGGTCTCCAACAACAGTCTAATATGCATGCAAGGTCAAAAAACACTTTCATGGTCTTGTAATCTGCATTTATTTTTACCTAATTATCCCAGCGACTGCCATATGAATCGTCCAGTGATTCATTTGGTCCCAAAACCCTTTTGCGCTGATTGGACCGATGACAGTCTGTTGCGATTGGTCGACACTGACTGCCTTCAGAGTGAAATGCCCAGCAGCTAATCAACAATATAAAAGTAGTCAGTGCATATACGCTTCATCGTGTAAGGCATGGATTTTGGCTGCCAGTGGGTGAATGTAAATATTGACAATGGACTTGAAAATAGCGATGACTAACTATTTTATTAAGCAAAAACTACAAGAAATGGCAAGGAGATCTCCTAGCTTGTCACACTCTGCTCTTTTCAGGCTCACTCATATACACACAAACACACACACACTTTACCCTCCTCGGAGGAGGACACCACACACACAAAAACACACACACATTACCCTCCTCCATGAAGATCCGTAAACAAATGGACACGTCGCGTTTTTAACGTGGCTTTACACGGGATATGAGAATATAGCGAGTTAACCTGATACAGTACACGCGGTTATTAGTAACAAATAACAACTAAATACATTTGCAAGCTAGAGTCAACGAGGCAACAACTTTAATTGCACGTGCTTACACTTGAGAAATGGAGGAAGAAACTGATCCAGGTTCTGACATAGTCCATCAGTAGTTAGGGATGTCCCGATCCGATATTGATATCGGAAATTCGTCCGATATTAGTCCAAAAAACTATATCGGACTGTGTTAAAAATCTCCGATATAAGCAGTCCGATACTCTCTAAACTCCGTTACAGCTATTCTATCCAGCAGCGTCCAGAGCCAGCGTGCAAAGCCCACGTGATCACAACACGGCTTGCTAGCAAAGTCTCTAAGATTTAACATGCTCTTCACACTAAGTTACAGTGTATCACGATAGAAATCTATTGTGACGGTAGCACACGCTAACGCTAGCAACAACGGCACATCTCTAACGTTACTGGTTTATTTACTTCACGTCAAGCGATCTTTACATTGTTTTGCTTAAGGCTGCTAGGCAACATAAGGCACAGAATGGCGACATAGCGCACATCGTGCGAGCCTCAATTCGGTCATGGCATATCGTGGTTCATCCAGTGTGATACCTAATTCATCACCAGTGCTTCCCACACATAAAACTTTACCTCAGCGGTCCGGTTCAGTGTGCATGAGAAAAGTCTCCGTCACAGGCTCCGCTGCAGCAGACCCACACAGACGCGCTGGACACCTGCTCTGACTTTAGCTTTGAGAAGAGAGCGAGGACACGCGGGAAAAAAAGTCTACAATACATTATCTTTTTCCCGGACATGTCCTCTATTTGGGACTTAAAAATTGCATTCAGCCAAGATTTAAATCGCCGAACATGTCCCGGATTCTGCTTTCTTTAGCTGCGTTTCTACAATATTTTATACGCAAACTTTCAATCTCAGTCTCTCAGCAGCACCAAGAGGGGGAGCAGATTTGACCTGTCAGTGGTGCACATGAATAATAGGAGTGAAATAGTGGATTTATTATTCTTTATTTCATTTTTTTTTACTTGAACACTCTGAAAGGAACAGTGTCATGTAAAATGCTAAACATTTTTGTTGTTTTCATTGTCTGTTAAATAAGAATAAGAAATCATTCTGTTGCTGAGGGCCATTACAGTTTAAAAGAAAGAATGGTATTACTTTTGGGGCAGAAGGTAAATTTTATTAGAGACATTCCCATGTTTAACTCTTCTTTAAAAAGCCCAGAAAGATAAAGTGCTCTGATAAACAGTGTCAGCTTTGCACATCAGTTTGCAGTTCTCTTTATTTACATTGTCTAATTTTCCCATGTGGGCAGTAGGGTGGAATCTGTGCAAATATGCAAATATAATGAATTTTGATAAATAAAACTATTCTTAAAAATCACATTATTTCAAGTGCTGTGGGGAAAAGGTGTGTTTCAATCTAGCCTCTGCAAGTATTTTTATGTTACATATAATATGTGATTATTATAAAATTAATAATGTTTGGGAACATTTATACAGCCTTAATCTTCTTATGATACAAACACAGATGAAATAGCTACGATCATGTAAATGTTTGTACTAACAATACTGCACATTTTTATTAACTTAACAATAAATTATTTCTGCTGCCCAGTGTGAAAGCTATTTTTCAGCTCAGCTGGATCAAAAATTTATCAAAAAGCTGTGTGTGAAATTGAAATTTTGCACACTGAACCTTTAGCAGTTGTTTAATAAACATTTTTTTTTTCTTATGTTCCTGCTCTCAGCTGTTTCTACTCTTTGCTGATGGTAAAAATAAATAACTGAAGTGACCTTTAATTCGCATTTTGCACTTTAAAAATGTATTTTTGTTTATTCAATTAAGATATTTTTCAGGGTCTTAATATTTATTCTTTAGTTCATTTTATATATTCTTATGTAAAAGGTTCACATTTATGCAACCAATAGTTAATAAACTGGTTGTTTTTTTCATACTTAGTGTTGCTGACTTGTTCTCAGTTTGATCTAGCCTTTCATACATTCCACTCAACAAAATAGGTAAAAATAAAGTTTTCATAATTTGTTCTGATATCGGATTTATATCGGTATCGTATCGGACTGATGGCTGCAATATCTGTATCGTATTGGAAGTTAAAATGTTGTATCGGGACATCCCTATCAGTAGTCTTTACTGATCCTTCCTTTAACAAACGGTCGATGAAGTATTCTTTGTAAGCATGTAGTTTCCAGAAGCACTCAAACTGCTCAAGGCTGAGCTAATGCTGAGGTTTCATCTTTGGGTAGATACTCAATAATATCCATCTGCACATTGCAACTTCATTTGACCGGCGGGTTTGTGTTTGTGGCTTTTTCTGTGATAGTGAGCGGGGC